>NW_015159784.1:183319-263574 GCF_001447785.1 Gekko japonicus
TGCATAAGAAGTGAGATTGTCGGATGGGGATATTGGTAGATCATCTGTGACAGCTTGGGTAAGAGACTTGCGGTCAAGGAAGGTGTGAGCCTCTGAGGCCTCCGTATCAGAATCCTCCTCTGCAGGATCAGAGGATTCCTGATCTGGCATTTGAACCGGAGTGACTTCAGTTTGAGTAGTTAAAAACCTTTGGTGGTACGACAGGGTTGGGAGGACAATAGAGTTCCGGTTTATGCTGAGAAGAATCCTCATTTGGAGGTCGAGAGAGAGAGATGCTGAAGGTCGAGACCCGTGATGCGACCTTGATCTGTGGATGGAGTGGGTCGAGTAACGATCGCAGTTGGAATAGCCCGCCGGAGTCAACCACGGCATAGACGGTGGATAGGCCCTATAGAGATACCTCAGCTGGCGGTGATCCCAAGACAGAGGTGGGGGGGATAAAGACTCGGGGGGATCGACTTCTGGATCGGGTACGTCCTGGACAAAGCAGTATTCTGCCTTTGTGAGCGGTCTCTATAAACTCGCTCATCGATATCGACAAGTTCAACATGCAGACGTGGAGGGTGATACTGCGTGCTGCTAGAGATATGTCGATTCCGACGCGTACCAATATCAGGAGCCTCTGAAACCATCGATGACGAGGAAGGAGAAGGTCCTGCATCCAGGGGGTGACTAAGGAGCTCCACAGTCTCGATATCGGAGTAAGGACATTCGAGTTGTTGTATAGGAGAGTCCAAGAGTTGAATGGTCGGTATCGGCGGAGCGGCGTGGGCCTCCGATGCCGATACAGCCGTTGGAGCGGATAGCACGTTAGGGGCATTACCCAGCACAGACACCTCTTTCTCTCCCTTTTTCGCCGCTTTTAGGGACTTAGGGCTGCCCTTTTTTTGCGGACTTATGCTCCTTACTGGCCTTCAGCTTCTTCACCGGAGTGGAAACGGAAGATCATGCCTTCGATGCCGGAGGTTTCGACGTCGATTGGCCAATGTCAGAGGAAGGCCTCGATGCTGGAGCCGTCGACGTGGATGGTCTGTCTGAATCCATCGCTGAGGGAGGATTTAAAGCCGACTCAAGTAGCACTACTTTTAAGACGTGCAGCTCGGTTTTTTCCTTGTCTGGTTCGAAAACCTGGCACAGAGCCGACAAGATTCTGGTCGGTGAAACTCCACGGTCAGGTGGAGCAAGTTTACTGCCGCAACCCTTGCAACGATTGAAAAATCCCGACTTCTTCTCCATAAATGAAGTAAAAAAAGAGAAGAAGAAGGGGTTGGGGGGGGGCGCCCAAAGGCCAGACTGAGGTAAACCCACACTTCCCCCTCAACAAAAAACAGGGTTTTTTTATTTTATAAAGAACAAACAAGGAAATAGTAAGAAAAAGGACGAAAAGTGAGGAAAAAATCTGAAGAGCTGTGAGGCAAAGGCCAAAAATAGCGAACCGATCAGACCAACGAAAGAAAGATCTTTCCAATGCGGCGGTAAGAAAGGAACTGGCGGGATGTCCGCGCCCTCCCCTCTGGGCATGCGCGGTAGGGTTCCTGCGCATGCCTGGGGTCTGGGCGCAAAAATCCGTTAAAGAGCTTGCTACAACGCCAATCGATCCAGCGCGTGCGCACTAGATCCCATGGGTGTGAAGCACAGAGACCACGTCGAAGATCAAGTCATTGAAATTAGTCATAAAACATTTCCAGCATATTTAAAGGTGAAAATTGATTATATTTGTTAAAAAAACCAACCCTAGACTGGTGATCTCATCTTACGTGTCTGAGGCTTGAGAAGTCACTTAGCATTATTTTGTTTACGTTCCCATTAAAAAAACAAAACTTGTAACCCGCTCAGCCAGTTTTTGCTGTAAGATCATTTGATAATTCCCACTCCTTTGCCGAAGACAACCCAGGCTTCTGTGACAACAAAACAGCCCTGCCCTACAGAAAAATGCATAACTTACAGGGTTTGTGTTGTGTAAGTTATGAAGTCTGCAGAGTTCTCAGTAGCATGAAAAAGTCTAAGATTAGATGAAATTGCTAAATACTCAGACAAGCACCTCACCATTGGCACCAGAAGAATGTAGAGACAGACCTATCAGTTAAAGACTATGCAACGATTTCAAACAAGGAAAGCAAAATTCACTTGGAAAACAGTGAAGCTGTCTCAATGGCTGGAGTCCATTTTTTGAATGCCTTGTTGCTGACAGTGAAGCATGTCCACAGGACCTATATCAAAATGCAGTCCTAAATTAAAGTGCCTTCAGCTGCCTTTTAAAGATCAACTATGAGTGGGCCTGGTGCACCTCCCTGGGGAGGTTGTGCCATAACTGTGGGGCTGCTACAAAAAAGGACCTCTCTTGTGTACCCCAAAAAGAGTGTCTTTAATTGGTGGGACATTCAAAACAGCATCTCCCCGCAATCTTAATTCCCAGGTAAGGAACATATGGGAAAAGATGGCCCTTCAGATAGCCTGGTCCTAAGCCATGTAGGGCTTTAAGGGACAAATCCAAAACCTTGAATTAGGCTCAGGCATGGATTTGCTGTAGTGCAGTAGTGCAATTGCTTTAGCATTGGGGACATATGCTCCTGATAGCCAGCCCCAAAAAGCAGTTTAGCTGCAGCATTCTGCACTAGCTGCAACTTCCAAACACTCTTGAAGGGTAGCCCCAAGTACAGCACACTGCAATAATCCAGTCTAGATGCAACTAAGGCATTGATCACTGTGGCCCAGGAACAGATGCTATTGATGCACTAGCCAGAGATGGCCAAACACACTTCAAGCCACAGCAGCCACCTGAATTTCTAAATTCACCACTGTGTCAAGCAGCATTCCCAAACTTCAAATCTGGCTTTTCAAGGAAAGTATAACCCCATCCAAGACAGGGGAGATCTGAAGTCCCTGATCTGCCTTTCTACTAATTAATAGAATCTGTTTTGTCAGGATTAAGTTTCAGCTTGTTCACCCTCATCCAACCTATCACTGATGGTCTGTTATTGTTTTGTATCCTTAACACTTTCTGTTGGTTTGCAGGAGATAAGGTAGGATATGAATATTTTAAATAAATACAGGAACTCTGAACATGGTCAGAAACTTTGTCCTTTGCAGTAAATATTTTGGGACCGAGAGCAGAACCCCATTTAAATGCATAATGTAAGTGACACTGAAGGCAGCTTTTAATATTGTTTTCAAGATTCACCACTAGCGAATCCAAATTAAACATTATTTTTTATGCAAAAAAGGCATTGACAGAGGGGGAAATTCTATCTTTAAATGAAGTAAGATGAACTATAAAGGCAAACTGAAAAATTCATCCCTTGCCTCATAATTGTTAGAAAGCTCTCAAAAAATCTTTAGAGGAAAGATCATGGAAAATGCTCAAAAGCTCTCTGAGGTCAAGACTTGCAGAGGGGTCTATAAAGATTATTTATACAAATCCATGGAGGCTAGATCTATCAATGGCCATTAGACCAGCTAGCTAATTTGAACCTCCCTATCCAGATGGTGGGGACATGCCTGAAAAGATAATCCCATATCCCAGGCGATGTGTGTGTTTTCCCACTTTGCTGACCATTCCATATATTGCGGTTTTGTCTCCCAAAAGCTGATGTCATAATATATTTATTAATAGGCAAATGAGTGTGTACATGTGTGAGAATCTAATGAACTATGTGCATATTTTCCCCTCCCACCTTTGCAGCATCCTAGAGAGTTAGAAGGCTCTCAAGAATAGTGTAGGATATTGCATACGGGAGAGGATGCAAGGAGATTCAAAAGGATACTGGAAGAAATAACTCTTCTCTTTTCTGTGTAAGCTATTATGTACAGCAAGAGACTATACAAGGAAGGAGAGGTGATACAGCACTGCATTCCACTCTGCTCCCAAGAGCATGAGCAGCAGCTTTAAGAGGGCAGAGGAGGTGGGGGGGTGAGATGCACTTCATAAGCTCATTCTATTCATGGTTCTTGGGCTCTTACTCTTTGGTGTTTTTGCTTCAGACTACCTGTGGAATTTACCCTTAAGCACACTGATCTGGATTGGGGGGGAAAATAGGTTTGATAAAATAACCTGATTTCTCATTTAAATAGAAGCATGCATTAGTTCACCTGAAGTTTCCTGTGTTAAGTGATACTGAAACTGATTTTCTCCCTTCCCTATCAGATGCATGAATCTATGTGAGTGATGGAAATTTATGACCCATCCTGAACATTCCTGATACACAAAATACAAATGAAAGCACTTAATTACAGGAGATAGTTTAACATACGACTCAGATACATCATCAAATCAAACATATTCCATTTCATAAAAATCTATGTACATACAGATAATATTACGTCCCTTATAAAGCACAGATTTCAAGTCATACCACAAACCTAAGAACATGCATGGCTGGTGGTCAGCCTCTGACAAACACTAATAGAAAAAGGGAGAGGTTGATTTTATGATTTATCCCTATTGGAACCAATCAGAAAAAGCTAGTTTTGAGTTTAATTGTTGGAGTGGAATGTACTGTGGGTGGCGGTTGCCTGGCAGCTGCCTTGGCTTTGCTCGCCTGACTTGCTCGAACTGCAGTTTCCAGCCGTGTTTTCAGTTCAGGGGCTGCTCCCATCACTGTCTTGAAGGCATGAGGGTACAGGGGCCCAATGCGCGTTAGGTCCTGGAGAGCAAACTCATGGAGCTCCTTTGATACCATAGATGCAGAGGAAAAAGCGTTTTCATTCAGCAAATAAGATATGAGAGTGGGAACAAGCAGGGCGAGCAACTGGACTCCTAGAATAAATAGAAACACAGATTAAAAAATTAATTATTCTGAAACTGGGACTTTAATGCAGGGCTTCAGAGCTATTTCTGTTAGAAAAGAGTCACTATTCCATTTTTCCTATAGCAAACCTGAAAGACCCAATAGCAGAAGAACTATTTTTAGGCTCTGCTCACAACTCCACACAGAGTTCAGTTCTAGCAGAGCTGAATATTTCCTAAGGTACCGTTACCATGGGGACACACATAGCATAAAACTGCATTTAGCAATACGTAACCAGTAGAAGAGCAGGTCATACCTTTTAGATATTTTGCCAAGAGCTAGGATAATTAGTTTTGCATGCCACAAAGCATTTAACCTGCAATATCATAGTTCTGTTAGCTACAGACTTATGTCCTGTTCAGAATCCCTCAAAGGAGTATAGTTTTAGTGGAAGAATCAGTTGCATGCAAAATAAAAATGCACCTTAGCTTTCCACACTAAAATTAGTGACCTCAGAGAATGGGAGAGCACCATGCACACCACAAATTACTGGATTAGAGTGATAATCTACAAACATATTTCAGACAATTGATTTATTTGTGGAAATACACAGTTCTGAAACTGTTAAATGTTCTAGGGCAGAGCATTCTGAATATTGATACCTGAGGTACAGTTTCTTTCTGGATTAAAACTGGAGGCACACTTCACTCTTACACTCAAAAATGTACACCACATTTTCTCAATTAGTCCCCAGAAGGATGTGCAAGACACCCTCCTTGGACTGCAGGATGGCCCAGTTAATACTGCCACCTGTCTTGCCCTCTTGCCCATTTCGTCAGCGATGGAACAGTTGTCAGCTGTAGTTAAGAAATCTCAGTGCAGCCTTTACTCTTTTTTGGGATGATGTCACTGGCCCCATATTAGGAAATATTTGGGGGGGGGGGAAGATCAGTAGTCCATGGAATAATCCCAATGCAAGGCCCTGGTGTGTCCTAGTACAGAGATAATGAGTGTTCTAGTGAAGCAGTATACTTACTATTTTGCTCATCACCAAGAGCGACCAAAGTTTCGAGAACTTTAATTCCTTCCTCGACTGCTAAAAGCTCTGTTTTGTTGTTTGGTCGTGTTTTTTCCACCCCTTTCAGTCTCTCAACCAAGATTGGTGCCAGTGAATGGATGTATGGGGTTGAGAGAGCACGATTAGTGTGTTGGAATACAGAAAGTAGAAGTTGGTAGCATTTGGCTTGAACCTAATCACAATATATAACATTGATGTATTAGTAAGATTTGCAATGAAACTATCAGACTGGTAAATAAAGACTGAACAATTCATGAAAGAGGAGACAAAGCAACTCAAACTGACCCCTTTCTCTGTTTCTGCACCATGTCTTGTAATGAGCAGAAAGCACCCAGTGCTAGAGGAATGTGCTACTCAACAGAGCACCACCTCTGCAGTAGATGGCATGTGGCAAAACTAAAGAAAGGGACAGGATCTAAGCCAATATTACTCGGGACTAAATCAGAAAATGAGGTATGACAGCAACAATAATTCTTATGTCTAGAGATTGCAAACTTTTACCATCTACTCTGAGTCTTGAACACAGTGGGATTTAAAATGCTATTAAATGAAGTGATTCCAACCTTCAGTCTCTGTCTACTTCACCTTAGTGAAGCAACAGTGGCCACAGCTGAAAGTCCTAGGATTACCTAGGATGGTAAACCATCATCTCACTAAAGCATATTTACTGTGCTCCTATCTGAACTCACAGTTAGAATAGTTTTGTCAAGACACCATCTTTCCCTGTACAAACCAACAAAGCAGCTCCTCTTTATCCCTTCTTGTAGACGTTCAAGAACTGCCACTCTTCCATCTTGAGTTTTTACACTGGCAGTCTATACTGTTAGGGCATCTTTGTACCTGTCTGTCATCACATCCAGGAGACCCCAATATCAGGTAGGAACACTGTTTCTCAGGGAATGAACTATAAGCTGCTTAAATTGCCAGCTGAGCAGAGACAAGTTTCCTGCATGGAGATAACCAGTTGCCCAACTGCTAGCAAAGGGCAAGATGGATGGCTATTTGAATGACCTGAATTGGGTCATGGTTTTTAGACATGTGACTAAGCTGATTGGGGGGAAAAAGGTGCAGAGTGATCCGTGTAGTATTTCACTTTGTAATAGGGCAAAGGGAAACCAAGCCAACTAAGACAGGAAGGGTTAAAAAGCAGAATGCTCTGGTAGAAGCGCTCAAGGCAGGACCAGGAATGGGTGTTTGGAGAAGGGAATAGAGTGGTGTCTGCCTTGACTAGCTTCTATTTCCAGTGTTCCAGCAGGCTTGTGTCCATCCTAAGGAGTGGATCCCAAGGTAACACCAGAAACTGCAAAGTTAAGCTTAGCCTCATCACTCGTGTTTCTGTCTTGGATCCTTTTATTATTGATTACAGTCGTTATTACAGCTGAACATTTTTACATTTTTGTTGTCAGCTGCTTTGAGTCTCTTTGGGGAGAAAACTAGGCTATAAACATTTTAATTAAATAAATAAATAAAATTTATAAAATATATACTGTTTCATGTATGCCTGAAGTCCAAGCTACCTACTGCAACTGTTAATGACAGAAAGCAATTACGAGTAGTATACCCTGGTTCTAAAGAATGAATCAGACAGAGGACAAACATAGCAAGGCTGAAAAACAGGTTGCTTACCTGTAACTGATGATCTTCGAGTGGTCTTCTGTGCAGTACCACACATGGGTTCGGCACCTGCATATGACCTTATCGGGGAAAGTTCTAGAGCTTGCCTCAGAATCGTTTTGGCGGGCTCTCTTCCCACTCTGGGGAGCAGGCACACACTGCGTATGCCTGGAGCGGGCGAGAGAGCTGCCTCCCACTCAGTTCCTTCGACTGATACCGGTAAGTCTCAACTAAGTAAGGTAAGTGATCGAGAGATGCCAGCAGCAGGTAAGGATGGGTGGGATTGTAGTACTGCACAGAGGACCACTCAAAGATCATCAGTTACAGATAAGCAACCTGTTTACCTCCTTCATGGTCTCTGTGCAGTCCCATACATGGGTGACTGATGAGCTGAACCAGATGGAGGAGGGAGCTGGCAGCTGAAAGAAACCAAAAACCGGTAAGAATATGTAACGACAATCTCAATCTACAGGTCCTACCTGAGAAGGGAGGAGAGTTAGATGAAGAGCGATCGAAGCACCACCTGACCAAAAGCAGCATCTTGCCAAGCCCGAACGTCGAGTGTGTAATGGGACACAAAGGTAGATGGCGGTGACCATGTGACGGCTGCACAGATGTCCTCCAGTGGGATACCAGCAAGGAAGGCTGTCAACATCAACACCGCCATGGTGAAGTGAGCAGTACCACAGGTAGGTATAGGTTGCTTTGCAAGCTCATAACAAAAGGTGATGGTTGATGTGACCCACTTTGATAGCCTCTGGGAAGAAATAGGATGCCCCTTGCGAGGGGCGCCATAGGCAATAAAAAGTCGGTCCGATTTTCAGAAGGGCTTAGTACAATGGAGATAAAAAGAGAGAGCCCTGTGCACATCTAGTGAGTGCAACACCCTCTGGGAGTCATCCGAAGGGTTGTGAAAAAATGCAGGGAGTGTAAAGGATTTGGAAAGATGAAAGGCAGAGACAACCTTCGGGAGGAAAGCTGGGTCCAGACGGAGGACCACTTTATGGGAGACTGTGTAAGGAGCATCCACTCAAAAAGCAGCCAGCTCTCCAATGCAGCGCGCTGTGGTAACGGCTAAAAGAAAGGCTGTCTTCCAAGAAAACAGACAGAGATCGGTGGAAGCCAACAGTTTAATTGGGCATCCCATCAACCGGGAAAGGACCAAAGATAGTGACCACAAAGGCACCACTGGCTTTCTGGGTGGACATATTGCAGAATCCTCCATGCTGTGAGATTGAAGAAAGCAGGATTGTGGTGAAGAACTCTACCTCGATCCTGGGAGAGAAGATCCAGTTTCGGGGACAGGTGTAGAAATACCCACTGAGAGAGGTGGAGCAGATGCGGGAACCACATCTGACGAGGCCACCATGAGGTGATGAGGATGCATGAGGTGTGGTCCATGACAATCTTGTGGAGGACCCTGGGAATAAGTGGAAATGGAGGGAAGAAGTAAAAAAGAAAACACGTCAATTTGTGGAGGAAAGCATCCCCTAGAGATTGAAGGGATGGAAGAGGGGGCACCATTGCTTGCAGTTGCAAAGTCATCAATTTTCAGGCAACCGAAAGTCCAAAAGACTACAATCAGGTATGAAGGATGAAGAAACCATTCTGTTTCCTGTAGAGGAGAACAGCTGAGGAGATCCGCTTTGACACTGAGAATTCCAGGGACATGAACAGTCGACACTGCCAGAGATCTACAGCAAGGTGGCAAAGCCACTGAGAAGCTGTCCCACCTTGTTTGTTTATGTAGAATACGGTGGCTATGTTGTCTGAAGCCACCTGTGCAATCTTTCCAGAGATGATGGGTAGAAAGGACTGTAGAGCTCGATGTACAACCATAAGCTCTAGACAACTGATATGGAAAGCAGTCTCCCAACACAACCAGGTCCCTTTTGCCATAAGAGTCCCACACTGGGCTCCCCAACCCCAGAGGGAGGCATCTGTTGACAGAAGAACTTCTGGAGCCGAATGCCTGAAGGACATGCCGCAAAGGAGATGCTGTGGTGTTGTCCACCATTGTAGTGTGAGGAGGACATCGGTCGGGATGTGAAGAAGGCGGTCTAGAGGATGCTGTTGAAGACGAAAGGAGCGGAGGAACCAAAGTTGTAGGGATTGCATCCAAAGACGAGCATATGAGACAATGAAGACTGTCGAAGCAAAAAGTCCCAACAGTTTCATGATGGAACGAGCCATCTGTACTGGATGCTTGAGAAAGTCCGAAGCTAGAGAGACGATGGATCGAGCTCGAGGTTCAGGGAGAAAGGCCATTTCACATGTGGTATCGAGACAGACACCGAGGAATTCTAGAACTTGGGCAGGTTCCAAGAGGAACTTCAGGAGATTGACACAAAGTTGCTGGTTGTGCAAGAGAGCTAGAGTGATGTGAAGACCTTCAAGGTGTTGAGGTTTGGCCAGGGCTACCAGAAGCCAATCGTTGATGTAGGGATAAAGGATAATCTCCTTCTTGTGGAGGTCTGTGGCCACAACCGCCATCGTTTTGGTGAAAACACACGGAGCAGTGCAGAGACTGAAAGGAAGGACTCTGTGTTGGTAATGTTCTGCTCCAATCGCAAAGCGGAGAAAGCTTTGATGTTGTGGTTGAATTCTAATGTGGAAATACGCATCCTGTAGATTGATGGATGCGAGCCACCTGTTTCTTGGGAGGAGAGGTAGAATGGATTGCAGAGTGATCATGCAAAACTTTCTGCAGTGAATTAAGTGGTTTAGATTTTGAAGGCCCATTATTGCCTGGACACCACCGTCCTTTTTGGGGATCGTGAAATATTTGGAGTAGAACCCTCGAGTCCATTGCACTTCCAGGACTCTTTCGATGGCTCCCTTGTGGAGCACTGTGTCGACCTCCAGATGAAGGATGGAGACGATGGTGTGGCAATGAAGTGATGGGAGGTCGGAAGCGAAACGAACTCTAGGGCGTACCCCACCCGTAGGATTGTGAGAACCCAGCTGTCGGTGGTGATGTCTTCCCAGGCTGATATAAAGGAAAGAAGATGAGTCCTTATGGAGGGAGTCACAATAGAAGGAGGTGGTTGGCGAATAAGGAGGTCAAACAGATTGTTTAGATTGTTGAGCCTGTTTTGTGGAAGGTTTATGATTTCTGGTTAAAGGTTGGACAAGAGTCCCCTGGCCTGCATTTCCATTGAGCAGGTGTGGTAGAAGAAGATTGGTGGTTGTTATAGTATGGCCTCCACTGTCGGTATCGAGGACGCTGGGCAGATGAAGAGGAAACTCCGAGATTTCGAGCCTTCTTACGACTATCATCTACAGCTTTCAAGATGTCATCAGTGGAAGCGTGAAAAAGGCCCTCGCCATCGAAAAGTAGTTCCTCTTTTAAATTTCACATCAGGCTGCAGGGAAGTCGATCAAAGCCAAGCGTGACGACACAAGGCTATGGAGGATGCCAGAGTTTTGGAAGAGTAAGTAATAGCATGGCACACTGGCACAAATTTCAGACAGAGCTCCTGAAAGGGTAGGATGGACATCATCAGGTACCGAGTCCAGCATCGGATGAACAGCCAAGGCCACGTTAAAAGTGTAGGCTGCCAGGTAGGAGAGATAGGTATCAATCCGGGTGTTCATAGAAGCCACCGTATAGATCTTCTTAGCAAGAGTGTCCACCTTCCAACCTTCTCCGTCAGGTGGAACAGCCTGGTGGGGCTGCTTAGATTTCGAAGAAGAGTAGACGATCATCAAGTTAGGCGGAGGGTGATTGAATAGAAATTTAGCTGAAGACTCTTGAATCTTATAGAGCACCTCATACCTCTTAGACAATGAAGGCACTGATGCTGGGTGATCCCAGGATTCCTTGAGTACCAAGAGGTGCACGGGAAGAAGAGGTAAAATAGGAGAAGGAGGTAGGTCAGCTTGTACAAGCTTGTGGACTACATCAGTAACAGTTGGGGTATCTGTGGAACCCTAGAACAGTCGCCATTCTCGTAATAAGTTCCAGATATGCTTTGGGTCCTTCGGTAGGAGACAAGGAGCTGGAATGACCTATCTCATCCCCATCCATAGCCAGATCGGGAGCACCATCTGCCACCATAGATCGATCAGACATCAACAGAGGATGATGAATACGACTGCAGGGTACAACTTGAGAGCGCCAAAGGCGTTGCAGGAGTCTGACCAGCCAGTTCACCAGTATGTGACGGGGAGTGGTCTACCGGGCATGTAGGTATTGTAGGCTCATGAGTTTTTCACTTCTGGTATGGAGAATGCTCAGGAAAGTACGAGGCCGAACGCTGACTGCAGGATCTTGATTTTTGCCATAGCCTTTTGGGGGGTCCCCATACCTGACGATTGCCGTGGGACAGAAGAAGCATGAAAACCTACAGAAGACATAGTAGGATGAAGCACAGCCTTCAAAAGTACTGCCTTTAGACAAGCTGCTCAATTTCGTCAGGCCTGCTTCGTGAATTTGGCATAATGAGGTCAGCTCTCTACGCGGTGGACTTCTCCAAGGAAGAGAAGACACAAATCGTGCCTGTCGTTAGAGCGAAGGTTTGTCGGGCAGTGGCAACAGACTTTAAAATACAACGTACGACCCATACACACACCTTCCCGACCAGGAGAAGGGGGGGGGGGAGAAAAGGCTGAGGGAAAAGGACTCTAATAATAAGATTTTTAAAGATAGATAGATAGATAGATAGATAGATAGATAGATAGATAGATAGATAGATAGATAGATAGATAGATAGATAGATAGATAAAAATAGCGGAGAATGAAGATCCGAAGAAGAAAGTAGAAGTAGGAGAAGTTGAGGAGAACAAGTAGCTGAGGCAAGCGAAGAGCGAGGCAAAGGAGGTGTGAACGCAAGGGTGGTCGAAAAGGAACTGAGTGGGAAGCGGCTCTCTCGCCCGCTCCAGGCATGCACAGTGCGTGCCTGCTTCCAAGAGCAGGAAGAGAGCCCACCAAAACGATTCTGAGGAAAGCTCGGTAACTTTCCCCGATGAGGCCGTGTGCAGGAGCCCTACCCCTGTGTGGGCCTGTACAGAGACCACGATGAAGATGAAATAATATCCCATGCTCACTACATTCCAAAAGCTGGAAAAGAATGGTTACACCATTATTGCTCCTGTATATTTTGCTGTGTAAGGTAAAGGAAAAGGTTTCCCTTGCTCGAAAGCCATTAGAATCCGACTCTAGGGATGCGGTTCTTATCTCCATTTCCAAGCCGAAGAGCCAGCACTGTCCAAAGACATTTCTGTGGTCATGTGGCCGGCATGACTAAACACCGAGGTGCACGGAACACTGTTACCTTCCCACCGAAGCAGTACCTATTTATCTACTTGCAATTTCTTGCTTTTGAACTGCTAGGTTGGCAGGAGCTGGGACCAGAGACGGGAGCTCATTCCGTCATGCAGCACTCGGTTCTCGAACTGCCGAACTAACGACCTTCTGGTCTGCAGTTCAGCGTCTTAACCACTTGAGCCACCACAGCCCCTAATTTTTTTTGCTGTGTAACTGCTATTAAAGAGACAGAATTATTGGTTTAGTGGATTAGTCAGATAAAATTTCTCTTGTATTCCTAAACAGTCACTCTGAAATGTTACTGTGTAAACACAATGCCCCCACCATTGTGGGAAATCCACATACAGAAGGCAGCTTTGGTACAGGATTTCCTTTGCTAGATCAGGATCCAAAGCACTACCTGCACAGTGAACATAAAGCCAACACTTGTTTTAGAGAGTAAGAGGGTATTTTCTGTTTATGAAAACTGTACATGACATCAGCCAGTTATGAACAAGAAGCCCACAATAGCAAGTTTTGACAATTTTCATTCTAGACATTCCAATTTTCATTCCAGACAAGGTAATGTAAGTTTAAGTGAACAAACTGTACCTTTTCAGAGTGGATTCTTAATTACTGATTGAAAGTAACCTAGAAGGCAGTACATTCCACACATTTGAAAAACTCACCCAAGGATCAGATGAGTTCAGTGCAGTTTTGAATCTGCTCATGCAACCGTTCTGTAATGACTGCACTCCAATTATTTCTGTACTTGCAGACCAAAGGAAGAGCGCAATAGCTGTAAGCATGCTGACTTCATCCAAAACAGGCTTTGAGGCTTCTGTAAAAAATCCCCAAAGAAAACAGGATGAGAGCTTATACTGAAAAGCTTTGAAATTTGTTTTCTAGGCAAATGTAGCTAAGCAATTTTCAGGTAGGAGGTTACTGAAGATGGACAGATATACACAACTTTTCCCCTTCAAAAATGGTACAATATTTTGTTACACAGTCCTTCCAGTCAAGAACTTTTTTGTAGTAGAAGAAGAAGAGGAGGAGATTGGATTTATGCCCCGCCCTTCACTTGGAGTCTCAGAGCGGCTTACAAACTCCTTTCCCTTCCCCTCCCCACAACAGACACCCTGTGAGGTGGGTGGGGCTGAGAGCTCTGACAGAAACTGCTCTTTTTCAAGGACAGCTGTGCCAGAGCTTGCGACTGACCCAAGGTCACACCAGCAGGTGCAAGTGGAGGAGTGGGTAATCAAACCCGGTTCTCCCAGATTAGAGTCTGCGCACTTAACCACTACACCAAACTGGCAAAACGTAGTATGCTGTTGGGCTCTAGAGTAGAAACAGCTTGCATCAGGCATTAGTATTTATATGAGATTTTGAAAATTAAATACCACATTAATGTAACACATATTTAATTATCTTTGTTTTTGATCAAATTGGTCCTTCACAAAACAAACATGCACAGAAATACATTTACCATATATGGAAAAGTATACAGGTCAACCAGTACAGAGTTTTTAAAGCACTGGGGAGGCCCCTGAAGTGTATAAAGCAGCAACATTACAGCAAAGAAATTCTGGATACTCGGGTATGCAATTTAATTCATTACTGGTGAAGTTGTGGAGGTTCTGAATCAGTGCCTTACTGCTGTGATTAAATGGCTAATAGTGAACAAGCTGAAACTGAATCTTGACATGAAGTCCTGAAGGACACTGTGCTTCTCAATTTTGAGGGGTCCAGCTGACATTCAATGGATAAGTTGAGAACTTGAGACCCATAGAGGTATTCTGGAGAAATTCCAGTTGGTACAGAACACTGTAGCCTGGCTACTATTGAGCACTAAATGCATTCTGCAGACACTCCAGTGGTTACTTATCAGTTATCAGGTTCAGTTTAAGGTTCTGGCTATCACCTACAAAGCTGTTAATGGCCCCTCAGACCCATGTACCTGTAGGGCCACCTCTCCTGCTACACCCCATTGCAATACCGTTGCTTATTTGAGCAAAGCCTTCTGAAGATGCCACCCCGCAATTTGATAAAATTGGCAACTGCTCATTCATGTGCATTCTTTGTGATGGCTTCCACATGGTGAAATAGCCTACCTGAGGCTATCAGGAAGGCCCCCACACTCCTGCCATTTCACTGAATGTAATGAAACAGAAATGCTCAGGAGGGCGTTTTCCCAAAGAGATCAGAAGTGTACTATAACGGAACAGGACAGAAACTCATAGTATTGTATTTTGTTGTGATGTTTATTCTGTGTGTCCCCTCCTTTTTTTACTGTAGTGTCTTTACCTCTGTAATCCTTTGCTTCATTATGGTGTGTCATGCCTTAGACAGTTTTTTTTGTTTGCACTGTTTTCTAGTTCTGTAACCTTAGTACTTCTGCATTGTTTATTGGAGGTATTTGCTGTCTGCTTGAATGTTTTTCATATTTTGTAATCTGCGTTGAGTCCCAGTGAGAGAGACAGGCTATACATGAAGATTATTGTTATTATAAATGATACTAATAACAATAAAAATCCATGTTACTATAAGCACATGAAATGGTTTTTCTTAAGCAAACCATTAGTTCAGCTTAATTTTTAACTTGCTCCAGTAACTGCAAGCAAATTACCTGGTTGAGAGTATTCCAAAATGGAAGCCAGAGTGCTACGGATAAGATTCGTCCACTGTTTGTGAATTTCTTCATTCATGGCCATTGGAAGTGTTACAATGTTTTTCAGACCCTGAAGTGCCGCAGTGACTGGTGGTGGAACCTGATTTCCCATTGCTTTTACAGCAGTGTCTTTCAACACTTGTGTTATTAGAAACAGGATCGTGGGTAATATTGTCATGCATCCTGAAACATAAAATATTTAATGGCAATTAACTGAAAGTAAAATGGTACACAATGATCCATAGATCTATTGGGGATGGGGGCTCCAGTGCATACACTGGACTCTATATGAGCAGCAGTTATCCTGTACTCTTCTGTTAGATAATCCATATTACTATGTATGCAGTATTACCTAACTCAATTGAAGAGAACAGGATGACTCTTGAAACCACAGAGTTCTAATGCATATCAAACCCATTTGACCATATTTGTTTTCTTTCCTTATTTTAAAAAAGATGATGATGTGATATTTCAAAACTGTCATCTTCCCAAATGTTGGGTTTGAGATAGGATAAATACTTTTTACTGCCACCATGACATATAAGAGTTTCTCCAAAAAAACCTTTCCTTTAGTACATAAACATATTTTACATATACTGTTGTACAAATTATCCTTACAGTAGCCTTGGTTCAAAACCTATCCCCCAGTCTACAAAAAGACAGATGTTCTTCCCTGAAGGGCAAGTAACTTCTGTAGATCACAGTTTTGTTAAATGATATAATTCTGTACAAATTATGAACATTGACTACTGAAGCAAATCTGGAGTATTTCAAGACATTCTCTGGATAATCATGTGAAGAGAAGACTGAGGGAATGAAAACTGTCTGCCAGCAAGAATCTATTGAGATGAAACACAAGCAGGGAGGAGAAACAAAGAATGAACCTTAGAGTGTAAGAAGGAAGAAGCCATTATAGTACTAATTATCAACCACACCTGGAGGGGAAAAGAAGAAGAAGAAGAGATTGGATTTATACCCCGCCCTTCACTACCCAAAGGAGTCTCAGAGCAGCTTACAAACTCCTTTCCCTTCCCCTCCCCACAACAGACACCCTGTGAGGTAGGTGGGGCTGAGAGAGCTCTGACAGAAACTGCTCTTTTTGAATGAAAACTGTCTGCCAGCAAGAATCTATTGAGATGAAACACAAGCAGGGAGGAGAAATAAAGAATGAACCTCAGAGTGTAAGAAGGAAGAAGCCATTACAGTACTAATTATCAACCACACCTGGAGGAGAAAAGAAGAAGAGATTGGATTTATACCCTGCCCTTCACTACCCAAAGGAGTCTCAGAGCAGCTTACAAACTCCTTTCCCTTCCCCTCCCCACAACAGACACCCTGTGAGGTAGGTGGGGCTGAGAGAGCTCTGACAGAAACTGCTCTTTTTCAAGAACAGCTGTGCCAGAACTATGGCTTGCCCAAGGTCATCTAGCCAGGTGCAAGTGGAGGAGTGGGGAATCAAACCTGGTTCTCCCAGATTAGAGTCTGCCCACTTAACCACTACACCAAACTGGCTCTCTAAAGAGGTTGCAGGACAAAAGGCAGACTGGTGTGGCATGGTAGTGGCTGATATTATTCTTCTGGGAGTAAGAAGCACAACAGCCTAAAGGTGGGCTACGCCACTTTGAAAAGGAGTGATATTATTTGATTGCCAGAACCCAATAGTCCTTTTAAAAACTACCACAAGCTTACCCAAACCTTTCAGAGTAGAAGAAAGAGGTGGGATAGGAATCTAGGAAATATTTCATACTAGCTTTCAAGTAGATGTTATGGATCCTTATGAAAACTCAGCATCCCTTTATCAGGTGGGGCTGGGCATATTCTAGCAATTTTCTGTGGGTTGACAGCGCCACCTCCCCAAACATACTCTATTTTTTGGGGTGGCTTCATTTCTATATTTAATGTTTTCATTTCATTGTTCAGCATTTATTTTCTGCAAAATACACTAACTGGGATGTCTTAAGAAAGATTTTTAGATTACCAGCTGGAGAACACAGAGTAGGCAGGTCAGACAGAATGGAAATAGTGGCAGCCACAAGACGAGCACTTTCTTCTGGGAGTTGGGTTCTGTTTGAGATATGAGTTGGAGAATCTGACATTTTCGTGCTTAGATGGGGCATGTGTCGTACTAGGATAAACATTAGCAGTTCCATGGCAGCAAATACAAGGGATTTTCCAGGCACAAGACCCCCACTTTCTCCTCCTTCACCCAAGATAGTGCTAGTATCTTTTTCCTTTATATCTTCTTCATCTGAACAAAGAAACATTGAATAAAATATAAAAATTTTAAAATATGAAAAATCCACTATAAGATAGGCACAATATAAAGAGGCTAGAAAATCATGCCTAATAAAACTAAAAAGTGTAACTATTGTTAGAAGGTATTCTAACAGTAGTAACAAGGCAAGCAGTTACCACCCTTCCTCTCCCACAGTGGGCTTCTAAACCAGGATTTAATCCTGGTTAGCGGGTAGGAAAGTAACTCCAGTTAACCTGCATGCTTGCTCCTGTGTGTCTTGTCATCTATGTACGTCATAGATAAATCTGATTACTGTCTGAATTGTTTCTCGGTGTGCAAAGGGAGGGATGGAGGACAAAATAGAGGGAGAAGCACTGTTTTCCTTGACAGCGATTACATGTGACATCTGAACACTATCTTAGAAAACATTAGACATGTGTTCTGGCCTTTTCTGTTTGAAAGGAAATAATAAGCACAGATTCTTAAACTGTAGCCTAGGTACTACCAGTGGCCGGAAGTGTCCTTTCAGGTGATTCAAACATAGTGAAAAATGCTTCAAAACCTAAGGGTTGGTATGATGTTTTCAGAACACACATACAACTAAAGAAGCAAATCAACTGTCAAATGCTGAAAGGTCAAACACATGGTTAGACATATGGAAATCTCAAAGAAACTACTGTTCTTCAGCACTGCTCTCCATTTTCTGTCTTGAATGGCTATCCTCAGAGAATAAAAAATTTAGTCTAACTTTACAACAACACCTATCTACTATCTTGCAACATGCCCCCTTTCTCTTCAACTTACATTTCTCTCTCCCCCTCTCCCCCTCTCCTGCAGGAATATACAACACAACTGCATAGTATCTCATTCAAAACATGGTCAGTTGAGCTCTATTTTGCTTAGGGTTTATTACCCCAAATTTGACATTTCATGATCTCTCCCCCTCTCCTGCAGGAACATACAGCACAACTGCATTGTATCTCATTTAAAACGTGGTCAGTTGAGCTCTATTTTGCTTAGCGTTTATTACCCCAAATTTGACATTTCATGAAGATAGATTCAGGTGGGTAGCCATTTTGGTCTGAAGCAACAGAACAAAGTTTGAGTCCAGTGGCACCTTTAAAACCAATGAAGTTTAATTCTGCATGCACACAAAAGCTTATACCCAGAATTAGGTCTTAAAGGTGCCACTGGACTCAAACTTTGTTCTCTTGACTTTCCATGGTTTCTGATCTAGGTTCTTTAAATAATGTTCCAAGGACAACACTAACAACATTCCATGCTCCATTTCTCATTTATATCCTACCTTTCCTCTTGGCTTATCACAAAGTACCTTTATCTTGCAATCTAGCATGCACATATTTGCTTTGGAAACTCTACAGTGCAAGTCATAACTTACAGATCAAGATAACTTGTCCCCAACTGAGCGAACATACAAAAAAGGAGGAAGACAGTTCTACATAGCCTGTTTTCATAATAAAAACTTTGCTCTAGTATAATTTTTATATTTGGAAGTATACTATATTGTAAAAAAAACCTGCATTATCTTACTCAGTGTGTTTCTTTTGTCTTGCAAATGATCTTGAGCAGCTCTCACTATCTGCTGCACAACTCCAGTAACAAGTAGCTGGACTGAAGGAGGATTGCAGGTCAACAGAAGACGATGGAGCACACTCAGAAGTTCAACGCCGAGAAGCTATTATCAACAAATGATTATCTGAAAGTCTTCAGAAACTATAAACCATAGACTTCCAGGCAAATTTACAACCCTGTTTTTCACTAGTCCCATGAATATCACATTTAAGATGCATAAGAAAATCTCACACTACTGCATTTTACACAGACTAAGCTATTTTGAGCAGAGAACCCCAACCTTTTTGAGCCTGAAGGTATTTTTGGAACTGTGACAGAGGGTGGTGGATGCAACCACAGAAGAGCTGACACCAGGAGGTGGAGCTAAGCACAAAATGGCTGCTGCAGAAGGCAGAGCTAAGCACAAAATGGCTGCTGCAGAAGGCAGAGCCAACCACAAAACGTCAGAGATTGAGGTCATGCATAACTCAAATATTAACCCTTCAATATTTCAGGTAGAAGCTCTGTTTAACAAGATGCTTTTTTAAATGAACACATTCAAAATATTTTCTTATATACACACAGTTTATCTTCAATCACACAATGAAGATCCTCCTGCTGAGCTAGAGTAGTTGCCGCAGAAGCAGTTTTTTAAAACTCTGCACAGCCAATGAGATCTCCAATAGCCAATCAGAAGTCCTGCTGGACAAAAGCACCACCTGGCCCCATCCATATGGTGGATGCCAAGAAAGGTGTCAGCAGGTGCCATGGTGCCCATGGGCACCACACTGGGGGCGCCGACTTAGAGCATCAGAGATTTGGTGCCAGAACTGTCAGAATTTTTTAAAATGCCACTTCTGATGCTATTTTTTAAAATGAAGAGAAGATATAATGTGGGGATCTAATAATAAAAGAAAGATAATGATACATCAAAACATGAGAGTTGTCCAAGTAGGACAATTCTATAAACATTTGTGGCTAGAGAGTTCACTAACACTTTTTAACATTTGTACTCCAAGTTAAAATAAAAACAAAACTGCCCCTACCCAAAGGTGAGTAGTGTTACACCTGGACAATATAGATAAGAGCTCCCTCAAACCATCTCACAAATTATAACCTTATATTCTTTTCACTATCCTAATTTTGGCTGGGTCATTTTAGTCTATGCCACTTGGACTGCTTGAGTTCCTTGAATTCATATTTAAGGTAAAGGTAAAGGTTTCCCTTGCTCAAAAGCCAGTCGAATTCAACTCTAGGGTGCGGTGCCCATCTCTGGTTCCAAGCCGAAGAGCCAGCGCTGTCCGAAGACGTTTCCATGGTCACGTGGCCAGCATGACTAGACACCAAGGCGCACGGAACGCTGTTACCTTCCCACCGAAGCGGTACCTGCTTATCTACTTGCAATTTCTTGCTTTTGAACCGCTAGGTTGGCAGGAGCTGGGACCAGAGACGGGAGCTCACTCCGTCATGCGGCACTTGGGTCTCGAAATGCTGAGCTACCAACCTTCCGGTCGGTAGTTCAGCATCTTAACCAATGAGCCACCGCAGCCCTGAATTAATATTTACTAACTTACAAGTTCAAAGTGTAAGTTTTAGGCCTGGCTCTGTTAATTTCAGAATTAGTTTTTAAACAGAGCAAAACGAGGGCTAGAATTTAGACAAACATACTTCCTAAACACTTGTTTACTCCATGAATTAAACCATTTCATTTAATATTCCAACAATACATTTACATTTCTGCATGCTGAGTAGTTTGCACTGAGAGCATTCAATTACTATACCTGATCCTCTGCAATATGGATTCTGGCACAAGGGGAATCCAATAAAGTGTGGAGTGCTTGTAAACAGGATGTAACATGTTCAACAGGTTCTTCTGGTCGAGGCGAACAGAGGAACTGTATACTAACACCTAAAAGCAAATTATTTCAGATTTTTAGACAAAACTCTCTTTTAGAAAAGGTGGAAATAAAACTCTATCTACATTAAATTTTTTCATTTATGTGAAACAGTGATTTTAATGGCGTTTTAAAATATATGACTGAATATAGAAATGCATCCGTCATACTTGGCCAGACAGGACTCTCCTGCGCTAAAATAAATAATCAAACCTCATCAAAACTTTAAATAGGCCTGTTTCTGGTATTCTGATGAACCAGTGGCCTTTAAAAACTACCAACGTTTTTATCTGATAATATAAAGTTATTGTATCATTACAGAACTCTGAAATAATAGCACACAAATATTACCCAAAATCAAATGCATTCTATCTTTGTTAATCTCTTGCAAAGATCTGGTGGTAGGTGGTGTTCCAGGTGCTGGATTTAACATAATTGATGTGGCCCGTTTCTGTGGATTAGGTATTGCTGCTGCCTCATCTGTTGATTCAAAGGCAATAAATCCTGTACTGTTCAGCCACAGTGCCACTGCATGTAGAATTGGAGTCCATGAATTTCGGTAATGCAGTCTAGCTGTATCGATGGTCTCTGGTGTATAAAATGCTCCACCTGTTAAGCCAAAATATTACATTTTTAGCACGAGAGTGGTAATATAACAAGGAAACAACAGTAGAAAGCATGTTCCCTTTTTCACTTGCAGCATTTTTGCTAACAATGCACACTTATATGTGCAAACCAGGACTAAGGGACAACCATATAAAATTATATATACATGGTAGCTCACTATCATCAGCAATATATCTAATTCTCACCATGGCCAAACCTGTAGATACCTAAATCCTGAAACAGGAGCCATGAACAGAGAAAACAGATCTTCCTACAAACTTGGGGAAAGCACACAGGGAAAGCCCTGCAGAAAAATCTGAAACCTTAAAATAAATAAATAAATAAAAGTAGGGGGTTAATCCCCCAATAACAGAAGCAGCACCTGTAGCTTTAAGAAAAAAGTGCCCTCTGCACTTGCCAGCCGTCAAGCGTTGCTTTCTGTCAGTAAAAGGCAAGGGGAGGGGGCAGGACCCTTTCCAGGGCTGTTTCGGTCTTTGAGGGGGAGACTCATCATTGCGAGGCCTGGCAGCTACCATGCAACTTACATGGCTCACCAGGACTGGCCACTTGCTACAGTCCAACAGCAGCCAACGTAAAAAAGCCAGTGTGGTATGGTTGTTACAGTTTCAAAACATGATCTGGCAAACCCAGGTTTGAATCACTACTCTGCTACTCTGAGCCCACCTTGGCAGGGAGGGCGGGGTATAACTTAAAATAAATAAATAAATGGAAGCTCACTGGGTGACCTTGAACCAGTGACAAATTCCAACCTACCTCACAGTGCTATTGTGAGGACAAAATGGAGGAGAATGATGTAAGTTGCTTTGGAAGGCAGGGTATAAATTAATTAAATAAATAATATGCATAGCTGAAGATGGGGATGAACAAAAAAAGGTAGGTTGGTGGATGGGTTGATAAGAGAGAAGGAAGCAGGAAAAGGTAGCCAGCAGGACAGAAAGAGGAAATAGCATGGAGAGGAGCATACAGGGGAAAGTGAGGTGTCCCCTACAAGTTCTTGCAGGTTCTGCACTGTGCACGTGGGCACTGACAACAAATATGGTACCTTGAGCTGGTTTGCACATACATGATACCACCTGACTTTTTGTCACTCAACTACAAACTTGACGACTTAGAACTGAGCATGTAAATCAAGTCCATTGAAAAGCACTATATTTAGTGTGTTGGAAAACTATTTCAGTTTGTCAATAAAATACTCCTATCATATAACTCCTTGATTCAAATTATTCTGTTGGGCTCTTTAAAAAGGCACATTGCCCTTTCAGATGCAGAACTAGTCATGAGATTACTTACTGCTGCTAAAGTGGTAATAGCAGCAAAACAGAAAAAATTAGAACTTCCCTTAGAGACTAAATTGTTCCAGCACGTGTGGCATACCACATTATTAACTAAATTAACATATTACCAAAGAGCTCAGAGAAGTAATTTTGAGTGCTGAGTATTGTTTATAATAAAGACAGAAAGTGTCTCCTTATGCATTTTATGAGCTGTGGCTCAGTGCTAGACCATCTGCTTGGCATGCAGAAGATCCCAGGTTCAATCCCCAGCATCTCCAGTTAAAAGGTTTGGCAGTAGGTGATGAGACTCTTCCTAAGATCCAGGAGAGCTGCTGCCAGTCTGCATAGACAATACTGACTTTGATGGACCATGGGTCTGATTTCAGTATAAGGCAGCTTCATGTGTTCATAATGCCTTTTTGTTTCTTTCTGTAGTTGAGAGCATCTTATATATTTGCATAATATATTTTTTTGAAAATTCTAATAAAAATGCATTGAACAGTGTTGTATTGCAAGGCCAATGCTGCAAACATCAGTTCACTATGAATGAAACAACTTCCCCTCTCCAGAGGAGTAAAAATGGAGACTTCAGCACCCACCCCTCTTCCAGCCTGAGTTTTAAGAACTCTAGGCTCATGAGATATGCTAAGTAAATATGCAAAAGAAACGGAGTCTTGAAAATTCTGAAAAAATTCCCAGAATGTTCTATCTGTGCTTAGGGGCCTTTAAGAATTGTGACCTGCAATGAGGGGAGATAAACCAGTAGAAAATTCCACCCAGCATGCAATAACATGTCACGGCAGAACTCTGGGACTAAATGAGCACTTTCTTGCTTGCCTCATCCTGAACCTGATCAGTCTGGCACTGTAGTGTAATTGCCTTGATTTCTGAGGTTTGGAACCAGGTGAGGTCATCTAGTTCTGATCTTGAGTGCCACAGTCTAGGGGAAGGGTATTGCCACGTATATCCCTACACTAACTTTATCTCCCCCTCTTCCAAGACTGTATAATACATGAGATTTTATCTTATTTGCAGTTTCAAGAGTCCTAGGACTTATCTCCAAAGTGGTCACAACACTTTAAAAGTTATAATATCCTAGACCACGGAGGCGGGGAGAAGACTCAGGTTGGGATGTGTACCTCATGGTACCACCCCCCCCCCTCCCCGCCCCTCCCCGGTTAAGGTTTTAATGTAACTTGTGTTTTATCTCTGCCGCTTGTTTGCCGCCCTGGGCCGTACGGGTAGGGCGGGATATAAATCTCAAAATAAATAAAAAAATAAATAAAATAAATAAAAACGGCTATGGACTTGAGAAGCCCAGTTTCCCCTCCCTTCTATATTCCCTCCCACAAACTGAGTTCTAACTTCTGTCAGTCTTCTGTTGCTCATGGAGAATGCTCAGGGCTCACCAGAATCCCTCCTTTGTTTCTATGTGGCCCATTTTGTTGCCCTATCCATCCAAGACTGTCAGTGTTATAGGGGAGTTACATTCTAAACAAAATCTCACCATCTGGAGGAAGCTGACTTGCAAATTCTGCTGGTAAGGTCAGAAGAGCATAGTCTTTAAGTGCAGCTAGCCAGAGGCGGCTAAGGGTAGGCAGCTCTGGCTGCACAAGTGTGATTAAACTGTCTGGTGGAAGTTCATCTACTGTTCCATAATCATCTTCTTCGTCATCTCCTCCGTTCTTCATTGACTTCTTTGGTTTAGTTTCCGCTTCTTTTTTAATCTTCATAGCTACAACGTACACCTTTCAGACAAAAATCCACGTAAAACAAGTATTACATATCAGACACAAACACCATTAATGTATTCTACTCAGAATGGACAGTATGTACTCTGCACTAAACAAATGAACCCTATTCTGTGCCATGGCTGTGTATGAAGGTGAATTTTTGCAGCCCATTCTTGCATCTGTAAGCAGACTAGAAGCCTTTATGTATTTTTAAAATGCAAGCTGAAACTCTCAGAATGCCCAGTAACAAATACAGCTTTTTCCAAACTCTTGCATGTTTTGGAGAAACAGAATACAAACACAATCCAGGCTACTATAAACAATCAGAATTATAACGAATGCCCTGGGGTGGTGCCACAAAATGCAATTTCTATGAAGTGCCTAAACCTTACATATTCCAGAACAAAAATATTTAATTAGCCAAGCATACATTCAGAAAAATAACCAGAAAGTATACCACTCTGGTAATTAATAAACTGAACTGTTGCAATTCCTATTTAGTAGGCAGAGCGAAGCAGTTCGAATAAATTTGCCTTAACACAGCATAGTTTAAAAGTCATTGAAAGAATACCTGCATCATGTACTAAGCACTCAGCCTTGACAGTGACACAGTCTGCACATCAATCCTCTCCTCCCCTTCAAGCTAACATGAATTGCAGAAGCCACAAATTATTAGCTTTGTTAAGAAACCTCAGGACTTTGAAATTGTTGAGATACTCATTTTTACAGCCCTTTTAACCAGAGGTATTGCTTTACCAACACCCCACTTATTCATCCAAACAATGACACAGGTAGGTAAGTTAGAACTGCTAATCTCCAGGTGGGGCCTGGAGAACTCCCAGAATGTCAAGTGATCTCTAGATTACAGAGATATTTTCCCGGGAGAAAATGGATGCTTTGATGGCTGGCACAATACTCCACTGATATCCCTCCACTCCCTAAACCCCACCCTCCCCAGGCTCTAGACAACTTAAAAACTGATAAATCACCAGCCCCAGATGGCATACATCCGAGAGTTCTGAAAGAACTCAAATGTGAACTTGTGGATCTCCTTACAAAAATATGTAATCTTTCCTTAAAATCTGCCTCCATTCCTGAGGACTGGAAGGTAGCTAATATCACTCCCATCTTTAAAAAGGGTTTCAGAGGAGATCCGGGAAATTACAGGCCAGTCAGTCTGATGTCGATACCGGGTAAATTGGTGGAAACCATTACTAAGGAAAGAATTAGTAGGCACATAGATGAACAAAACTTATTGAGGAAGACTCAGTATGGGTTCTGTAAGGGAAGATCTTGTCTCACTAATCTGTTAGTGTTTTTTGAGGGAGTGAACAAACATGTGGAGAAGGGGGACCCAATAGATGTTGTTTACCTTGACTTCCAGAAAGCTTTTGATAAAGTTCCTTATCAAAGCCTCCTAAGTAAGCTCAATAGTCACGGCATAAAAGGACAAGTCCTCTTGTGGATCAAAAACTGGCTAATTAATAGAAAACAGAGAGTGAGTATAAATGGGCAATTTTCTCAGTGGAGGGTGGTAAGCAGTGGGGTACCGCAGGGATCAGTACTTGGTCCACTGCTTTTTAACTTGTTCATTAATGACTTGGAGTTGGGAGTAAGCAGTGAAGTGGCTAAATTTGCGGATGATACAAAGTTGTTCAAGGTGGTGAAAACCAGTGAGGATTGTGAGGCACTCCAAAGGGATCTGTCAAAGATGGGCAAGTGGGCGTCAACATGGCAAATGGGGTTCAATGTGGCCAAGTGCAAGGTGATGCACATTGGAGCCAAAAATCCTAAATATAAATACACATTGATGGGGTCTGAACTGGCAGAGACAGATCAAGAGAGAGATCTTGGAGTTGTAGTAGATAACTCACTGAAAATGTCGAGACAGTGTGTGACTGCAATAAAGAAGGCCAATGCTATGCTGGGGATTATTAGGAAGGGTATTGAAAACAGATCAGCCAATATAATAATGCCCCTATATAAATCAATGGTGAGACCTCATTTGGAATACTGTGTGCAGTTCTGGGCACCACACCTTAAAAAGGATATTATAGCTTTGGAAAAAGTGCAGAAAAGGGCAACTCGAATGATAAAAGGGTTGGAACACTTTCCCTATGAGGAAAGGTTAAAGCGCTTAGGGCTCTTTAGCTTGGAGAAAAGACGACTGAGGGGTGACATGATCGAGGTTTATAAGATTATGCATGGGAAAGAGCAGGTAAAGAAAGAGGTACTTTTCTCCCTTTCTCACAATACAAGAACTCGTGGGCACTCCATGAAATTGCTGAGCGGTCGGGTTAGAACGGATAAAAGGAAGTACTTCTTCACCCAAAGAGTGATTCACACATGGAATTCACTGCCACAGGAGGTGGTGGCGGCTACAAGCATGGACGGCTTCAAAAGGGAATTAGATAGGCATATGGAGCAGAGGTCCATCAGTGGCTTCCTTGATGGTCTCCTATCCAAATACTAACCAGGGCCTCCCCTGCTTAGCATCCAAGATTAAGTTAGCCTGTGCTATCCAGGTCAGGGCACTGGATCATGTCAGCTCCCAAATACTGGGGTTTTTAAAATGTAAACTGAAATTCTACTTATTAAACAGTGCCTTTGTATATTTTTCACATGGGAGTTTAAAGATAATTAATTTTCTGCTATTTAGTTTAGCACCATAATGCACAACAGTGAAACAAAATTTTTAAATCCTTTGAAATGACTGCATCCAGACATTTTAGAGGAAAAAGACACAATATTGTTAGAAAGGATATATAATAAATATAAGCAACTCCCCAACACACACACACACACACACACACCAGTGGGGCACCCATAAGAACGTCTGTGAGGCATCTTGTTTTCCCCTTCCCTGGCAGCCCCCAGATGTTCATCTTTATCTACCTAGTTCAAAATAACCTCAATAGCATTTAAATGCAAGGCAATCCAAAACAGGATAACTATATTTTAACATCAGCAAACTGGACAATTATTCCAAGAACTGACAGAGTTTTCCTGCACTGAAGATATACCAAACTACAAAGACTATTTACAACTAATATCTTCCAAAAAGCTAGAAGAGCTTATTGTTGTACAACAACAAAAACAACAAAGGGCTTACCTCAGCCCAAGCTTTAAGTACTGCCAGTTTTTCCATGGTAGTAGCACTCTCCCTGTACAGCTGGCTAGAAGACCCCTTTCCTGTCTGCACTTTGTCCAAAGAAGAGACAAGCAGGTTGTGAACACGGCGGAGGTCATTTAAGTCGCTTACCACTCCACTTCCTATCCAGGTGCTACATACCTACAAAGGAATATAGCAAGTAACATACATTTTAGAAATAGCCACCCCACACTGAGAACCAGTCACATTCAGGAGACAAGGGTTCAAATCCCCAATCAGCCATAAAGCTCACTAGGTGACCTTTAGTCAGTCATTCTCTTTCAGCTTTACGTATGTCTCAGGACTGTTGTAACAATAAAAGGGGATCATCTTAATGGCTGGAACCCAAAGGGGTTACTGCATGGGTAGAAGATACTTCCACCTGTGCCAAAGGACAGTCCCCAATTTCCTTTTATCTGCAGCCCCGCACACCACTGTTGCCCAGTTGCTTCCATGAGGGCATACCTGTGTAGATCCCATCAGAAAATTTATAGAGAACAAATTAAGTAAGTGGGACAGAAGGTATTGAGGGGGACCTATGAAGATGTCATCAGGTTAAAAGAGAATTCTGAGATTCAGAGGGCCAGCAGAAATAATGCTATTTCTTGTACCTGGCAGGCTTTTGCAGTAATATCTGAAGGGGTATCTTGTGAGAAAGCTGGCCTTAGAGCAGCTCCAACCTGAGGAAGGAAAAAAAGTGGCAATTCTTGCAAAACCAGCTCATGAAACAAGAATTCAGACAGTACTTAATTTGTGCCCAACACATATGAAAATATGTACAAGTTGTTCAAGTGCAGAAGTCTTTTTTTTTTAAACTGGAAGAAAGATCTAATTACAGAAGCAAACATATCTATGGGGAGGTTCCATTTCATTATGCATGCCTAGTTTTGAATTTGCTTTTACTAGCTATATTGATTGTTCTATTCTATTAATGGAAAGTGAGCCAGTGAATAGAGACCAACATATCGTTTTGAGTGCCACAGCCATGGCCATCCATCCATGGCTGCCCATTGTTCCAACTTCTGCAGTTTGCTAGTTGTGACCTGGCAGGCTCAGAATAGAGGAAAAGTTGCTGCTGCACTGGGATGGGGAAAGTAACACTGGCTGGGCACCTCAAAATTGTATTTATACTCTTCTACTACATGGGGTTCCCTAAATTATAATAATTAAGGGAATGAAATGGATCTAATCTTCTAAAGAGAAAACAGCTACCTTTCAGGAAAATCCTGACATATAATAAAGACTGAACAAAAGCTCAGCAAAAGCTCTGAGAATGCATGTAGAACTTCTATGCTCAATGGAATCTTACACCTAAGCTCCCACACCAGTGAGAACTCACTGAAATTGGGTGTGTCGATTTTCTTGATACATTTTGAACTGGGAGAAGCACATAAAAATAGTCTTACATTAGCCTGGTATTGCTCTAGGATAACATGGCCTGGAAATTCTGGCTCAGGAACTGCTGCAAATTTCTTGATAATGTCTTCAAGTGCCTGGAGACCAGCCATTCGCAACTGGTTGCTGTGGTCAGTTGCAGCCATAAATGCCATGCGAATAAGATCAGAGAGGTGAAGCACGAGAAGGTCATCTGAAACAGAAGCAAGACAAGCACTGGTTACTTCAGAAACCATCTGGTATTGCAGCCAGCTCCTACCACATCCATTTCACCCAGCGGAGCTACATTGTAACATGCACATCTGATACAGTCTCAGCAAACCACCAACAAACTGGAAGGAAAGCCTTAAGAATTATGAACTGTTGTAGGTTCTATGCCTTTCCCTCCTTAAAATGGGAAATAAGATTTTAGTGAAACTAGAATTTTGTTCATGACCACAGAAAATCTAAACAGCAATTAGCTAAACCCACAGTGCCTATTGTTCACAATGGAGCATGTGATTACTGCTAAAATTCAGCCACTGGTTAGCTGGGATTAAAGGAGCAATTCACTCACAGTACTTTGGAAACAAAAGACTGATTCAGACTAAACAAATCTACAGAAAGAGGACAAGGAGGAGAGAAAGATGAGAAAAGTTAAATGATGAAGGATTTCTGTAAGTATATGAATTTTGTTGCCCTTAAATTCTTTTTAAATTGAGCTTAATTCAGTGTTAAATTTAATTGCCCTAGGATTTTTGTAAATGATGCATTGACCATTTCCATGGACTTTTGAAGGACCACATCAGTGTAAATAGTCAGTAGACTGACACATTTTAATATACAGTCTTAAAAAAACCCTATTCAATGTCTTCATTTTTTCTTTTTTTAAACAAAAATAGAAATGTCTTGCTTCATAAGCGATAACACAAAGACATCTGGAAATTCTTTGAAACTATACATTATGTCCAAATGAGTTGTTCAAGAGACAGACCAGGAACACAAGTCTTGAACCTATTCTAGTTCAAAATCCTGTCTATAAAGGGTGAGGTTTACCACTAGTGTTCCGCAGGGCCTGTAAAACAGAGCTCGTCTACCAGGCTTTCAATTAGGAGCCGCCACTGATGAATGTGCCCTGGAACATCTTCTGGCCTGAAATCTAGAACATCTTCTGGCCTGAAACCTCGCTGGATGCTACTCCTTTCATTGGGTGTGATTTGGATTATCGCCATCATCTGTTGGTTTTACTTGTAAACTGTTGCTGTTTTAACTTGGTATTGTATTTAGTAATCATTTTAACTCTGTATTATTTATGTTATTTTAACTCTGTTAGCCGCCTTGAGCCAGCGTGCCCGGCAAGGCGGGATACAATAAATAAATAAATAGTGGGCTCTTGTAGGAATCCAAAGCTTTCATTAAAGGTCAAAAGGAAAAACCTACTGGATCAAAACAAAGTCCATCTATGCCAGTATCCTGTTTCCAACATTGGCCAGCCTGGTACTTCCAGCAAGCCCAAACGAGAAACCGAAAGCCCTCTTCTCCTGCTTCTTGCCCAACAACAGGCATTCTGACGCATACCGTCTCTGAACCTGGTGATTTCAGCTAGCAATCAGAGTCAGCAGCTGTTGATACAACATCCTTCCATCTATTGGTTTTCACCCAGCATGACCAAGAGATAAATTATAGTTAGGGTTGCAACCTTCAGGTGACAGCTGGAGATCTCCCACTATTACAGCTGATCTCTAGGTTGACAGAGATCAGTTAACCTGGAGAAAATGGCCACCTTGGAAGGTGGACTCTCTGGCATTATACCCCATTGAAGTCCCTCCCCTCCCCAAACCCCACCCTCCTCAGCCTCCATCCCCCCAAATCTCCAGGTATTTCCCAACCCAGAGCTGGCAACCCTAATTATAGTATGTGATAAAATAATATTTCAGTAGTAAAGTAAGCTGTCACAGTCTGTATCAGCTGTGAAGTCTCTGGGCAATTAGAAGGGCAGCCCAAGCACAGCGTATTATAGTACTTTCATCTTGAAGTTACAAAGCATTCATTAAAATTATCCTTGTATACCCATGTATGCTGATGTTCCCTGTGAAAGGCACAACAGCTTCCCCAGACTAATGATCATCTTAAGCCATGTCTTAAATTCAGAATTACTGCTTGAAGTCACTGTAACTAGGGAAAACACCATAGAAGTATTCTAAAGGAAGAAATAAACTGCATACCACACACGGTTGCAAGGCATGCCATTGAGCAGGCTAATACTTCTCACTGACAATGCAAGTGTCAGGATTGTAACCAAGAGCCTAAGCAGCTGGTTCCTCTATCCTGATTGTGACAGTGTTAAATTTGTCTGCATATCCAACAAAAAACTACTAGAACCCTAAGCATGAATTAAACATTTGCTCAGATATGAAATGGACAGAGTAACCTTGATCCTTCCAGCCTAAACTACCACACCAGATTTTTGTGCTGACAAGCTGAGAGGCAAATAATGCTCCTTACTTTTTGGGTCTCTGAGTTTGGCAGATCGGGCCAGAGCAAGATCAAAGTGGGCTTTGTTTGCATTTTCACAGAGCATGATAATTCGGCACAGGCAATCAGCAGCAAATACTCGAGTAGCCCAGCGAGGAGCCACAGAAGGCTTTGATTTGTCTTCTTCACCCAGTGTTGTAAACATCGTATCATCATCCATTTCATCTTTTTTCTCTGATTCTTCATCTTTTTCACCTCCCACTGGAGTGGCAGTGCTCACGTCTACAATATAGGAAATGCAATACATGAAGATGCTCCGATCTGAGAACACTTTTGAGAAATTGTCCTTAAAGTGTACTTAATCGTCTTAGAAAAGGAGTAACAATTATTAACAAGAGGATTTCTTAATATGCTTAAGCAACATACTAAAATCTCTGCTTCAAAACATGGAAAACAAGAATAATGATACAAGATAGTTATAGTATTTACTCAAATGCAAGACTAGCTTTTCCCAGACATGCCATCACAAAAAAGAGGGTGTCATCTAAATTTGCATATAAGTTGTAGTTATGTCCAAGAATAAAAATACTTTTGAGTATAACATGGGGGGGGGGAGTCACATTCAGGGTAGTGTTAATTTTGAATAATTGTGGTACAATATTGTTACTTAAAACCTCTGCATCTGCACCTTAGTTTGAAATTAGCCAAGCTATAAGAGCAACTTATAAGAAACATTCAAAACAATACTACTGCGTAAGATAGAAATACTGTTATTTATTTAAAACATTTCTATGCCACCTTTTCATCCAAATACAGTCCCTAAGGCAACATTAAAACATTTGAGACATTAAAGCGGCATTTAGAATAATGGATATGTAAAAAAAAAAATTAAATTCAGTAAAACAAAAAAATACACAAATGTACACAACACAACCAGGCAGGAGGGCCAATAACAGTTAGTGGGGCAATGCATAGAGGGAGACAAACTAATCTCCCTGGGGTGCTGGAAAGTGCTGTCAAGTCACAGCTTACTTATGATGACCCTGTAGGGTTTTCAAGGTAAGAGACATTCGGGGTGGTTTGCCATTGCCTGCCTCCATGTCATGCCCCTGGTATTCCTTGGAGGTCTCACATCCAAATACTAGCCAGGCCCAACCCTGTTCAGCTTCCAAGTTGTGATGAGATCAGGTTCACCTGGGCTATCCAGGTCGGGGTAGCTCCCTGGGGAGGGGATAAATAAAACCGCATCCGTCTTTCTTGTTGGGTTTGATGTGCCTCTGTGTAAGACCTGTGAGTTGAAACTTTGGAATCTCCCTGGGGAGGGGATTCCAAAGTTTCAACTTGCAGTACTTATACAAGAGGCACATCAAACCCAAGAAGAAAGACGGAAGTGGTTTTATTCATTTACTTCATTAATATTGTACCTTTCTTCCCAATGGGGTTCCAAAGCAGGTAACCTCACTCTCTTCTCCTCCATTTTAACCTTACAACAACCCTGTGAGGTAGGTTAGGTTGAGAGAGTGTGACTGGCCCAAGGTCACCCAGCAAGCTTCCCTGGCAGAGTAGGGATTTCAACCTGGGTCTCCCAGATCCTAGTCAAACTCTCTAACCACACTGGGTGACTTGCTGAATCACCAGTTACCTGGGAAGCTGAAGCACCTTAATATTTCACAATGGACATGTATTTGCTGCCTTCTAAAGAGACATGATAAGAAATGCACACACAGGCTTTCTTTTCAAAGAGAGAGGAGATGGTGCTTTGAAATTTGATGGTCAGTATAGTCAAAGGTTTCTTAAAAATGAATGTATGTAAAAATATTTGTGCATGGTAGTGTATTTACACGAAATGTAGAATAGTTCTGCAACACCACCTTACATAAGGTAATGAAATTCCGCAGACGTCAATAGCTTGCTTCAGGCTCAAGCTCCAAGCAAAACGTCTATTAAAAATGTTCCAAGAAGAAATTGGAATCAACAGATCGGTGACTCAGAGGTTTCATTTGCCTATTCAGTACCTCATAAATAACCTTCACAAGACAGTTTTGTCAACATACCAAGTACATCTTAAATTTCTTATAAACCCTTGTACCAGTAAAGTTCCAAATACGCCAAGGGACTGAAGAGGACTAAGATTATGATGCTTCCATGTGTAAGGGGAAACATAAATCAACACCCATATAAATTGCATGGTATGAAGCCAAGGAAAAAAGTAGTTTCCAAGAACAAATAATTCCATACCTCTTAGTCCTCACTTGGATTACTCTGTGACAAACACAACATTAAAAATGGTGCCATTTAAAAAGGTTGCAAATAATCCCTAAATTATAGTGCAAAAGGGGAAGCAACATAAACGTAGTATGTTAACCTACATAGTTGTCCAACCACCATCCCCTCCTTTTTCCTCTCATGACATCCATAGAATCCCATGCCAGGTGAGACCCTCCCTCTCCCCCAGAGCCACCCTTCTCAGCTGGTAGACAAGCAGGCCAGCTGCTCGGAGCCCTCCTGCAGAGTTAGCTCCCAACAGGTCATGGAGGCCAAGGGGGAAGGAGGCACCCAAGGAGGACATCGGCTTGTAGTCAGAAGCCCAGCACTGGACAGAGGCATCAAGCTGACAAGCTGGAGAGATGGGAATGGGACACACGTGAAGATGCAGAGGTATGGTAAGTGAGAGGAAAGAGCCCATCCTCCAAGTGATGCAGGTTAACCGAGTGTTCTAGGCAATCATGTGCTGGATAGCAAGATTTTTACTGTAAAAGGCTTCCATGGGTATGACAAAGTAGATAATCTATCTATTCAGTCAGATCATATGGTCACTTATACTCACCACTAGATGCAGCAAGGACATCTTTACATAACATTAACCAGTGAGAGAGTTTTTCCACTGCTAGAGATGAAAGCATATGTCCCAAGGTATCATGAATATCAGAGCACAGTTTTCTATCAGTCTCACGATCTAACATTCCAAAAAGAACTCCCTCGAGTCCAGTCTCGGTGATATTAATCCCCTGATGCCGGCCATGCATGTCCCTCCGTGAACCAACACCTGGAGCAAAAGGATTAACATCTGAAAATCAAAAGATATTTTTCTTTAGCAGCAGGTAGCAACTTCTGACTTTTCAGATAAGTACTAGCAGCGTACAATCCAAGGTCATCTTGTTTCAAATAACCTTCAATAGCAAGAGTACTATTTAATATTTGGATTCAATGAGCATTTGTAGATGCTGAACACAGCTACCAACAGAAAACAAGAATATTTTAGCAATTATTATAATAAACTGATCCTAGCATCCAGTAATTTTTATACTTAGGAGATCCTCCCTTGAACTAAAACTAATGGAAGACACTTTATCCACAAGTGTGTAATTGTTGCCTCCAGTATAATGGAACATCAATTGTGAAGTATGAACTGGAATTTTAAAAAACAGTTCCAGTCAGATTAAACAGAAATGTATGACATTATTCTCTGATGCTGCCTCCTACAGCAGACCTCTTTCTTTTTTCTTTCTAAGATCAGGAAAAGGGCTTTTAATGCAACATCCCTGGATCTAATGTGACTCTGAACAAAATAATGAATCTTGAGACAACTCATAAATAAACATATCATGTAGCTTAGCCTTCAAACTCCCATTCCCCAGGCTCTGCTGACACCTCCTCCTCCAGGAACTCCTGAAATTCCAGAACCTTAACTACTGATTGGACAGATGTGAACAATGGACTTCATCCCAGTGACCTGTGGCCTTCACAGCCACCAAAGTGTAATGGTTCCTCCGGGTTTTAATATGCCATTGTTATTCGTTATACAGACTCCCAGCTTTCTGCTGAATACTGTCTTATTTATCTTAAGTAGCACCTGGTTTGCTAGCCCATCAGTGGTCTGCAGCAGACCTCTTGACTCCCCACTGATGTTGTTCTGGGGAGGGGCAATCTCTCCAGGAACAGCATTTAGAGAAGCTTTTGGGCCAGCAGCCGAGGGGAATCCTGCTCCATTGATAGAATCCCCTTTAGATTTGCATGGGATCTAACTCAATGTGAGAAAACGCAGCTGCATTTATTTCAACAAAGTTACAGATGGGGATGAGGACTAAGGACTGAAGATGCAGATAGCATGGAAACAATCTAAATAAGTGATTGGCAGAGCAATCCTACGCAGGTCTCTTCAGAATCCTACTCAAATCTATTCAGTGGGCTTACTCCCAGGAAAAGGTTCTTAGGGTTGCACTGTTAATATAACATTCTGTCACGGAACCTTGCTTAACATCTCTGTTCATCCAGACTGACAGACATTCCCTCAAACTATTTGCAAAGAAGCTGTGTATTTTGACAAACTATTGTCTATATAAATCCTTTTAAAAGGATGAATTGGTGACATTTAAAAAATCTTGTTGGCTGATAGCAGAAACATCTAAGTAAAAAATGAATCACCATGTACTGAGGTTATAAAAAGCAATTTTCTCCTAAATCATGCCAAGGTCCCTCTAGCAGAAATCTTTCTCTGGTTTGCTATGCAGATGTCTGTTTAGGATCCTGGGGATCACAACTCACCTTCATACAGCATGCAAAACATATGCTCAACAGTGCATCCATCCACTCCTTAACCAAGTGAGAATACCCCATATGGAACAATTCTCCGATTTCCATATTGTTAGAAAAGATTAATCCCTTATACACAGCATAGTTGAAAATATACTGATGTCAAAACTGACACTGGTTATTTTTGTTTGGCTTCAAAGACAACATATGTAAGCAAAACTTACTCATGCCATTATTTTCTTTATCCCCAGCATTTTTTGCTAAACTCATGGCATATTCACATACTTCTGCTGCTTCTCTCTGAGCTAGCTGCCGCAGACAAGCTACAGCAGCCCGACGAAGTAGCAAGTGGGAACTGCACAAGTGAACCTATAACCAAAGCCATAAACAGTCAAAATTGTAGTGTAGCTTTAAAAAAAACCTCATAAATACGATTCACAACTGGCAATCAGCTGCTCAGCAAATTAAAGTTTCTACTATATTTAAATACAAAGGAAAGAAACCCACTGGCTTGAAAATCCCTGCCCAAACAAGGTCAGGAATATGCCGTGTGTGGAGGAGCTTTATGGTAGCTCAAACCCATTCTAATTAGTTAAAGAAAAACACTTCAGCACAAGATATAGAATCTAGATGTTCTTTAAAAAACACCCTACAACCACATGCACAACTGAAGTAAATAATGTAAAGCAACCACTTTTTGATCTAGCCGATTTCAATAAAAGAGAGGTGAGCTTGTGCTCAGTTTTCACATGGAAATCAATAGGGCTTTGAAGCGCTTAACTTTTGCTTAACATCTTCCAATACGCCCCTGCTGAAAACTGTTTACAGTTGTGGTTTTGGCTAAGAATTAAAGAAAGCTTAGCAGTTATAAGAGGACAATTATTCAACACACACAGGAGACTACATTTGGAGAACTAATAGGCATATCGTAATCAGTGGCCAGAAGTAAAGCAGTTCCTTTCTGGCATCAAATAATGGCTAGGATTTAAAAGGACACAAGGCCCAGATGAGACATCATTACACTGTCATCTGATTCAGATGATGGTATCAGCTGTCAGCAGCATGACAGTTTTTGGAATCAAAGAACCTCATAGTTCATAAAGAAAAAACACTGAGAGCATCTGGGTTCACGTTGTGTCATTACATTTTCCCACTTTTGAATACAAGACACAGTCTACAGCATTCCTAAACATGCTTCTCAAGCAGAAGCACATTCATATTTTATGGCAATTTCCCCCCAAAGAAGACCATCTGAATATTCTTTTTTCTTCCAAATAATTTAACAGGCTCATGGTTTTTGCTGACAGGATGTAATCATATACAAACCAGTATTCTCCCCCGCCCCCAGGTAGAATAGCACTCTTTTTTAAACCAGTAATTCTTTATTTGCTGCTTTACTAAAAGTTATGTTGAAAACAGATCTGCTTTTGCCATTTTAACATACGATAGAGTACATAATTATTGAGGGCTGGGATGCAAAGTCAGCTTTCATCTGTGGAAGATAAAAGGCATTTTCACCTATTTCTCATCAAACACCCTCCATTTGCCCATCACAAAGGTTCCCGGAGGGTCACATCCCCCAAAAATAAAACTTGGGGAAACTTAGTGGACTGAAGTGAGAGGAGGGGATGCAGGAATGTTCTGTTCTGCTGATAGAAATACCTTCGGTTAGAGGAAACTGACCTTTGGGTCCACACCTGCATCCTTACTTCATTTACGGATATCTTAAAAATTCATGAATTGCAATGCTAAATACTGGAATTCTACATTTCTAGATGCAGTTTGTCCATATGTGTTTAACATGTTGTAAGTTGTAAACCCTATGAAATTTGATACTGCCAGTTACTTTCCAGTGTCTTAATGATTAATAATATTATTTGCTAAAACAGAGAGATCCCAAAATGCTCAACCTTTAGACAGATGGGCTCAGGCAAATCACAAACAGTTGCTAGATGGAGTCTTTTCTGATTATACCAGTGTATCAGCAGCCTAAATAGCCAAAGTTCATCGGAGCTCAGAAGCTACATAGGGTTAGCGCTGGTTAGTATTTGGGTGGGAGACCACCGAGAAAGACTAGGGCTGCCATGCAGAGGAAGGCGATGGAATAAGGAGTATATTTTACACTTACACAGAGACTGGGAACGAGACTAGAGAGGTTGACATGCCGTGGTGCAAACATGTGAAGCTGCTGAAGGCAGGAAATAGCCGCCGCCTGAACAAGTGAGTCTGAATGATCTTGTGTAATTGCACACCCCACTAAACACGATGAGCGAATAGTTGAAATTGTAGCTCCATTGCCTTAAAGGTAATGAAAACAGTCAATACAACTTTTGCACTTTTATACAGTTTTCTCTTTCAATCTCACAGATTTATACCAACAGATTATTTGAAAGGGTTCACAAAATTTACAAATGTTAGAACCTCCTAAGGCACAATTCAAAGCTTTTCTCCACTCAGTACTATATACTGATCTGGGTCTCCCCATTCCACTAAATGGTCAGAGTTCTACAGTGAGAGAGCCCAATTAAGTTCCAGCACATTATTATTGGCTGCTCCTGCTGGACTAAAAGACTTCAGCTACCAGTTAGAAAACTGATCGCCTTCCAAAACCAAAGGTGATGGCTCCTCTCCACCTCATTACCCAAAAGGTAGCCCTCCCATCAGTCTCTCAGCTACTACAGTGACAGAATTAAAATGTAAGAGCCCTAGCCGCCAGGGTGGGATTCTTTGAGGTTGTGCAGGACTGCATACTAATCCAGCCAGAGAACCAACTTGTGTCTTAATTTGCACCTCTTAGAATTATAAATTAATACAATTTGGAAAATTTCACAAATATGTGGAAGAATTCTCACAATATCTACACATTTGCAGGGACAACCAAATGTCATATGGTATCACTGCCAAATAAAAACAAGCAACTTTTAAAAATACATATGCAATAAAGTTTAATTTAGCCATGTCATGGAAGTAAACCAAAAAATCCAGGTAATCAGTAATACTATTCTGACAGGGAGCAACTGAGCAGGTTTAGAGGTTCTACATAACTGGAGTTTCAGATTATTTGTGCTTCATTAAAGAATGTTCTACTACAGCCCATGATCACCAACATTTGGAGAAACACTAACTAGATAATTCTCAGTACCCCTTATTCAGTAAAACACTATTTCAGGGTTGCCACTAAAATGTTATTTTTCATTTCCCTGACTTTCCCTGACTTTCCCTGACCAACATTTGTCAATTTCCCTGACCACCATTCAAATATAACCACAAGTTAAAAAATGAAGAAGTATTGCATTAATGCAAGGTAAGGTTCCACTCTACAACTACACAAGTCTCAACTGCAAAAATATTTGTCAAAGAGATTCAATATCAGCTTCTTTCAACATTAACTGCAGCAACATCTGTTTTGCAATTGCACCAAAAATTACACCAAGATACAAATTTCAATGCAAGTACACTCTGAATGCTAACAAATGACATAACATTTTTGTTATTGTTTTAAAGGTACACTAAAAATTATATAAACGTTCTACCTAAAATAGTTGGGAAAGGGCATCATTAAGTTCTACTTGTGTTCTGCTACTTCTCTATTCCAGTTGCCACAAGAACAGATCATGCTCTTGAAGCAGCAGGTCAAAAATCCACTACTTTAATATATTTTAATCACAATTTCCCTGACTTTCCCTGACTTCAGATCAATTTCCCTGACTTTCCCTGACCAATTTTCATTTCTCTGACTTTCCAGAAAGTGGCAACCCTGTATTTAACTTAGGTATGTATAACGGAATTCCTCAAGGTATAATAACAGGGAATAGAGACAGGGACAGAATTAAGGCCGCCAGCATACAAATATTAATTAGGACGTTTTTTAAAAAAACAACCTTAAGATGTGATCCTTCTATTTGTTATAAATACTGAAGTCCCACTGAAATACTTATGTGATGATATACTTACATAACTGAATGCAGGACTGTAACATTCGTTCTTATTGCAGTCTGTTCTTACCTTGTAGCTCAGGGCCAACAGTTGTTATTATAGCACCAAGGCATCGGCCCAAACATTGGTGTACTTCTGTATGTGATGGAGGCACAGTCAGAAGTAAGGTAAGAACCAAAGACAGAGTGGGTTCAACATATCCCCGGTACATCGGTCCACTGGAATCCACTATTAAAGCAAGTGAATGAAGGGACCAGGTCTAGAAGAAGAATGAATATTTCTTACCCACACTTTAGCTTCTATGGCTGCCACAGTAACATAAAGGGTTCTCAAATGCTGCCACATTTAATCACGTTAAGGTTGGAAACAAGTTGCTGAAGTTCTCTCCCCAAATATAATCACCAAAAATCAAAAAGAGAACCAGAACAGAATAGAGATACATGGGTCCAAACAACATGATTTAAAGCCCTTGGAAAATAAATGCTAAAGGCAAGAAAGCAGAATTCTATTACCCTCTCAGCAGTCATACCAGCCAACAGGTGTGGTTGTTGAGAGGGGAACCTCTGTTATTACACATGCTAAGCACAGTGATTTGAAATTCTACTATGTACTTCACATTTTAAGGCATCAAGGAATAGTTTCCATCCATCCATTCATTTTTATTGCTCATAGACCCACAAGTCATAAGCAAATAGAATATAAGGAATAGTTTGGACTGGGCCCCTCTTAAGCTCCTCAAAACAACTGGCTCACTTCTCCAACAACTGCTGTTGCCTGCCTATTAAATGGACTGGGGAAAACTTCATAACACAGACTATAAAAGGGGGGGGATCATCTACCACAGCAAACAGCTGCAGTTCTTATCAAGCCCAATTGAAAGTTTTGTAAGTTTCTAAGGGCTAATGAAACTTAATGTTAGTAGAGAGAGAAGAATATTGTTAACAGTATTGGGCCTGGCTTCTGCAGGATCTAGGGGTGGAGAAAGGAACTCCATCAGAGTTCCAAGGGGAAGGGGAGAAAATACTTCGTAGAGTCTTTTAGCAAGCATCTAGTCCTATAATTCTGGTTATTAAAAACAGCAGGCAGTTATTCCACCGAATTAAGTGGGGCTGAAAAACACTTGTGTGTGAATGTACTTAATAACTGGGTTGAACAGTGGGGAAGAACACAACTTCAGATTGTTTTTTGAACACTAGTTATGGTTTTCTAGCTATTAAAGACTGAAGAATTGTTGAAACAAAATTTGCTCATTATCAGAGATCTTTCAGTTATTTTTTAAATGGTTAGAAATTATTGCCTATTCTATTTGGACAGTTTTGTTTTTATGTACTTGATAAAAGAATCCCTGTGCAACCAGAAGGCAGGTTCATGACACTTAGCTTGTGCTGGGTGATAAATATTTACAAGCAGGGTAGCCACAAAAACTTGCAGGGGTCACTTCATTTCTCCTGTATTGCCTTCCCCGCACTATTTCCCCCCCCCCCGCAGCTCCTCTTTTCCTTTCCCCTTGCCCTGCTTCCTTCTCTCCTTCCCATTCACCAACAAACCCCACAGTCTTCAGCTTTCTTTATTTACTTAATTTACTACCATATCTCTCTCCCCAAGAGGGGGTCAAAGCAGATAACATCATTCTCCTGTCCTCCATTTTATCCTCACAAGAACCCTGTCAAGTAGGTTAAGCTGAGAATATGTAACCGCCGCAAGTCACCCAGCGAGCTTCCACAGTAGAATGGTAATTCAAACCTAGGTCTCCTAGATTCTAGTCTGAAACCCTAACTACACTGGCTTTCATGGGGTGGCTGCTACTGAACAGTACCAAGTAGCTGAATCAGGGTGAGTTGCATGAGTCAGATGGTAGCTGGCCCCAATGAATCCTCCCTCAAAGACCAAAACAGCCCCCTCCCTCTGCCCTTTTCTGATAGAAACCAAGGCTTAAAGGCTGGCAACACTGTTGTGGTTGCCTAGCAATGGCCACTAAGAGCATTCCTTTCTTAAAGCTACAGGTGCTGCTTCTATTATGGTGGGGGATTAACTTTCAATTTATTTATTTTTTTAGATTTCAGATTTTTCTGCAAACTTGAGGCACTTTTCAGGTTTGTAGAAAGATACGCCTTGTCTGTCCATGACTCCAGTCTCTGGATTTAAGTATCCACAGATGGGGCCACACTGAGAATTTGATACAGTGGTTTTACCTGGACTTCAGGTGAAGTTCCGTCTTGTGCCAATGCCAACAGAATGCTAACACTGGTTTTCAGATGTTGTCCAGAACCTATTCCACCGACATAACGATGGAGACAGCCGAGAGCCAAGGAATGGCCTGTTCTTGATACAACATCTCTAGCGGATTTCAGCCTGTCAAGATTTTTTATGTTAAGTACGTAGTCAATATCAAAAAACAAACCTTACTGTAAGACTAAGATTAAACTTTCCAGTGGGCAAAACAGATAGGAAACAATCTTTTATACTAATTAGCTGTATATAAAATCCTGTGGTTAACATCTTCAGAACCAAAATGTATAACTGTATATCATTTTAAGATGTTCTTATGCTCCACTGAGCATCCCAATCAGAAAATTTTATACAATCTGAAAACAGAATGCTTGGTACAACAGTAGATGATATTTTCTAAAAAAACATTAAGCTTTACTTGGTAAAAAAACCCCTACATACTTGTCAAAGCTGAACTGAGCCATTCGGGCAATGAAAGTTGCTTCTCCAACCACCTGTGCCATTCTGCCAAGAGCTTCTCCTGCAGCACATCTCAGAATGGGATTAGGATTGTCAAGTGCTCCCATAACCAGTGTCAAGGCAGATTTGCGAACTTCTTCTGGTCCCAATGTACTCTTATTCTCAGCTAAGCCCTTTAACAGAAGAGGAAAATGTAATGAAATTATACAGAAGTGATTATTAAAGGATGATGCACCACATCAAAACTATTGTACCTAGAAATAAATTTACAAACACAGAAACATTTTAGGCTTGATCCCATTATAACAAATGCCTTACAGGGCTGACTGCTAGTCGTAAACAGTGAAATCGTCGTGGTTCCAAAATGCCTTTTCAACCATATAACCTTCCACACGGCCTCATTTAGTTGTTTGTTGTTTTATGTGAGAAATTCACTTTTTCCTTAGAGTTTGGGACTGAACAAAACCTTCACCTTGAGTTTTAAAAAAATCTCTCTCTCAGCAGAGAACAGGTAGGAGGGGGGAAGTCAATTGCTCTCCATATTCACCCAACAGTGCTCTAGAGATGCCTGGTCAGATACAATGTGAAGGTCAAGCTCCCCCCCCCCCGCCTGCCAGCTTGAAAAGTGGCATCTAGTATGGAACAGAGAAAACAGAAATGCTGGAAAGGGAAGCTGGGAGCCCTTGTCCTCTCTGTGGATAGTTCCTACAAAAGCCAGGTGGCAGTGTAACTCAAGAAAGGGAAAGAAATGCCCCTGAGTGTTGGGAAAGCCAGATGGGTGGCACATGCCAGGCGAAGACCTTGGATGCCCACTAGTGCACAGACACTTCAGAGGGCAGGATAGAAAAGGGCCTGGAGGTCAAAGCAGGGCTGTTCCGCCACTGCTAGCTTTGCTACAGTCCACTGAATGTTCACTGGTTAAAGATGCTACGGCGATCTCACCTTTTTCCCTCCCTCACACATAGAATTTTCCATTTTTTCTTCTTCTTTCTTGCTGAGGAGTCCCCATATCTATTTTATTCTTATTTGTTTGTCTATGGCTGTTGTTTTAATATATGTGTGTGTGTGTTTTGACTTACAGGATAAAAGGTCAGGTGGAATCAGGAGTAGGATGTATAAGGTGAACCGAAAATCAAACTGAGATAACTTTGTAATCACACTAATGCCAGATAATTTGTTGCCAACAAGTAAGTGTTCCCCTATTCAAAAAGGTATTTTAAAACTCTGAAGAGAGAGGCTTTCTTTTCATTTTCTGCTTAAACATTCAAGCATAAGTTTCTGAGTTACACTGACTCTTAAAGTCTGGAAGGCAAGAACATACAACCAAGTTCCCAAAACCCTTCCATATACTTAAACAATGAATCATTCCTCTTTTCACTGGGCAGGGATTACTTCTCTTAACTAGAAGCAATTTCCCTTTTCTGCTTGAATAAGGGTCCTCTCTGATCCTTTCACTCCTTTTGCCTCCTTCCCAGTTCACAGTCAGTGCTAACTGTCTCTTCTTCAACTGTCAGTTCCCAACTGTCATTTCTTAACTGACTCTCTCCACAGAATTCTATTTGAACAGCCTGTCACTCAAAGGTTTTCATACTCTGTTAGGCATTAGACTCTTGACATCCTTGGGGATGCAGGGCAAGGGGAATGATATGCTTTAAGGTCCTGGAGCACAAAATATATAATCCGATATAATCCAATTTTTCCTCTCCTGTGATGTTCCAGCAAGCAGGTTGGGCTTTTTGCTGTCTGCAACACGTGCTGTTCCCTGTTCATGTCACACTAATACTTATGGAATCTGTAATCAATAGAGTTGTGTCTTTATTTTTACAGCTGCCCATACACATGCTCTCTCTGTTATGGCTCCCACTTTGTGGAATGGCCTGCCTGATGTAGCGGGGAAGGCCCCCAACAATTCTGTCATTCCTCAAACCGTGTAAAACAGAATAGTCCAGGAGGGCATCACTAAAGGGAAATGTAAGGCTGTAAGACAATGGAATGGAGGGTGCTTTTTAAAAAAGTAGCAGCATTGTAGTCTCTTCCACTGTAAATATTATATGGCTCTAATACCATCTGAAAGAATTCCTAGGCACTTAACCAAATCATTAGGTGTCAGCTGGATGTCATCAAAACTGGAAAGCACAATGTTCTTGAAGACCTCAGCCTTCCCTATAAATATCATCTGTCTTATCAGGATTTAGTTTCAACTTGATAATTTAATCTAGGAAGACCTGGAGTTGTTCTGCTGCCACTCTCTCTATCTTGCCCAGGAAGAGCAAATGATTACCTTGAGGCTATACTATTGTGCTTTACATGGGTCAGCCGTTAAAAACAACTCAGAAACTCCAGTTGGTACAGAAAGCTGCAGTGTGATCGCTATTGGGCATTAGGTGGAACATGCATATCACATCTACTCTATGGAGACTCCAATCAGTTACCGGTTTTAATGCAAGGTTCTGATTATCACCAGAAAGCCCTTAATGGCCTTAGATCCACATACCTGCAGGACCACCTCTCCCATTATGCCCCACATTGACAAGTTTGCATGTCTGAGATAAGCATTCTGAAGGCACCATCCTGCAAATGATTAAGATCACCAATTGCCTATTCATGTGCATTCTCTGTGGTGGCTCCCAACGTATGGAATGGCTTGACACACAAAGACACACACACTTCTATCATTTTGCAGAATGTGCAAAGCAGAAATGTTCAGGGAGGGCATGTTTATAAAGAAATCAGAACCTGTAGGATAATGGAAGAGATCAGGAGGTCATTTTATATGGGATAGATCCAGGTAGTCAGCTGTGTTAGTCTGAAGCAGTAGAACAAATTTAGAGTCCAGTGGCACCTTTAAGACCAACAAAGGTTTATTCAAGGTATGAGCTTTCGTGTGCAAGGCACACTTTTTCAAATACAGTGGAATGGTAGATGAGGTTCTAAACTTATAGACAGGGATTTAACAACAAATTAACGAGTAACATGATGATGTTTAAATTATGCAAAGTGGAAAACTAAATAACAACTTACTTCCCACAAACACCTTTAGACATTTATCTGCTATTTTGATATATTTATTGTTTTACAACTGTTAACTTTATAACCTTGTTATTTAGTTTTTCACTTTGCACAGCTTAAACATCATCATGTTACATGTTAATACATGTTAATTTGCTGTTAAATCCCTGTCTATAAGCTTAGAACTTCATCTACCATTCCAATGTATTTGAAAAAGTGTGCCTTGCACACGAAAGCTCATACCTTGAATAAATCTTTGTTGGTATTAAAGGTACCACTAGATTCTAATTTTATATGGGAATTACAGTGTAATCTAGTGCAACATTTACTGTAGCAATTGTGTTCCTTTACTGCATCATCTTCTACCTTTACAACCCAGTTTTTGCATTGCAGCATTGTCATGTCCTACTGCATTGTTTATTAGAGGTCCTTGCTGTTTGATGGAATTGTTTTTTCAAATTTTGGAATCTGCTGTAGTGCCCTCTGGAGACAGGGGAACATTGTACATGGAGTCCATGGGGTCTTGAAATCACAAGCCAAGTCACTATTTCCTTATGCATGTTTTGTTATTGATCAATCCAGACCCCAGTAGGTAGCATTCTTTTCACCCACCTCAGAGTTACACTGCCTTACACAGGAGAAGAGCCACAACCCTGCAACCTACCTCCCACTTCTGCCTTCTTCTTCTCCTGCCAGCCTCCTCCCATTTCCCCTGCCTCCCTTTCTATAGCCCCAGCTTCACACTGGGCCCTTGAGTTAAGCTCTGCCCTCTTCTCCTGCATTCCCTCCCTTGCCTCAAAACACCTGGGCGCAGAGAGCTGTTGTTCTTCCACCCAGGCTTGCTCACTGCCTCCACACCCTGTTGTTGAGGCTACTGTACCTTTCTGCCCTTGGTCCCACCCTGCTCCACCCAGGTGAGTCTTGCTGCCAGGCCCAAGGGCGTGTCCTACCCTGCTAGGAAGTTTGTTTCTAGGTAGTCTGTCACAAGTGCCTGGAGTCCCAGAGAGAAAGGCAAGCTACAAATGAAGTAATAAATAAAATAATAAACTGTTTTCATGGGCTGGGCTCACGGCAGGCACATTCAAATACTATAAATTCTCCCTCCACTTCTTTTTTATTGCCATGACAATAATATTGATACTGAAATATATATATGGATTCATCTTGTAGGACAGGATCTCATTTTCATAGCAGTGCTTCCCTTAAGGTAACATGGTAACAGCATGCATTTCAGCACTTAAGTATTGAGAGCCCAGTGCAGACAGAAGAAAGAGCAACCTGAAATACACTGCACCGTTGTGCAGTTCTCAATCTACAATATTGCTAGGGACAACATGCGGATTCTCTGAATTACACTGGCACAATCGTAATCATCAGAAGGAATTTGTCTCAATTTCAATGTTATTCAATTCCAATTACACAGAGAAAGCAAAAATAAAAAAACAAAAAATGACTACAGCAGTGTATTTATCAAAGCAAACTCACCTTTAATGCACTGAGAACAGCTGTGAAGATATTAAGCTGCACAGCTTGCTGACGGACACCTTTTGCCTGCTTGACACATTCTGCAAAGTGATCCAGCATTTGTAGCCTGTAAAAACAAACAGACTGCAGGAAATGCTTATTGGAGGACAGTGGAAAGACCTGCAAAAACTCACATATTCCATAGGTATGTAAATGATAGTTGCCTCCACATGGCCAACAGCTGTGCCACAATGTGTGGTAATACAATGTAACTGGGATGATGTTACTGTGCATGTTAAAGATGGTACTTTCAATCCTATTGGCCATACTGATTACAATAAAATAAAACATGCAAATAAGTTTTATAAGAATAAATAATATAATAGTAAATAAATAAGTTTTATAAGAATAATAAAAGCTTCCCACCCACTACTGATTATAACTTCCTCTACATATGCAAATAAGCATTCCACATGGAGGATTTATGTTCAACTAGTACATAATGACGCTTTTAGAAAAGACACCATGCACGCATTTGTCAATTGCTATCATTTAAACAGGATTCCCAAATCAATGTTGGTGAATCAAAGAACACAATAATGAGGCATCAGAGCATAAGCTTTATTATGACATACCTGTGTTTGTAGGAAACATGAGGAAAAACCACTCCAAAGAGAGCCACGGAAGCGTCAATGACTGATACTCCCAAAGGAAGGGGACCAGGTACAGCTTCACCAGCAGGGATGCGTAAGTAAATAGAAGAGGGGTCATGCTCTAGAGCACCACTTCCAGAGGCACTGTTTGGCTGGAGCTGCAAAGCATTAAAATGTTTGAAATGGGATTCTAGCATATCTTTCACACCTTTCACCTTACATATTGGTCCAAGAAAATCTGTCTTACTCAAAAAAGTAGGCAACAGAGTCGGCAACAAGCACTTTCACATTTTTCTCTTTTTGGCATTTTTGGGTGTTTTTTAATATGTGCACACCTGGAAGTCATGGTGACCTCTGTACACATTGGTCCAAGAAAATCTGTCTTACTCAAAAAAGTAGGCAACAAAGCAGGCAACAGGCACTTTCAAATTTTTCTCTTTTTGGCATTTTTGGCTGTTTTTTAATATGTGCACAAGTGTGCGCACACCTGGAAAGCATGGTGACCTCTGTAGACTGACCCCTACTGGGGGCCTGGAGGATATTCAGAGAGATGGCTGAATAAAGCCTGCCCCCGGCTCCCGCCTCTGGTATTTCAAGGAGGTCTCCCATCCAAGTACTTGCCAGAGTCAACCCTGCTTAGCTTCCAAGAGCCTGGGCTAAATAATTATATCTGCTGGCTGCAGCAACTGTGTTCAGTATTTCAAATACCAAAAAAAAGACTGAAATGTTTTTTGTATTCATGGGAAACAGTTAATGGCTGCAATCATGTAATTACTAAGACTTTATAAAGTCAAGTATCTTGACTTCATAAACCACATGACGTGGGAACTTATAGATGAATAATCAGGTATTTTCACACAAAGTTTCCATCTAGAAGTATAGAAAGGAAGCACAAAACCATGATTGATTAACAGATGCCCTAGTGTGGAACAGTCAGCAGGTGTATCCTCATGATGGCTAGGTCTATCAGCAGCTACTAGCCATGATGACTAAAGAGAACCTCCACATTCAGAAGCAATAAACCTCTGAACACCACTGCCAGAAAGCAACATCAGGGGAAGGCCTTGACCTCTATGCTCTGTTGCTGGCCCTCCAGAGTAACTGGTTGGCCACTGTGTGAGACAAGAGGCTAAACTAGATGGACCAGTCTGATCCAAACTAGATGGACTAGTCTGATCCAGCAGGGCTCTTATGCTGTTATGCTGTTATGGAGATAGTCATATGATGCCAAAAGAAAAAGGAAAGTAGCATCCCACACCTGTTAATCAATACATTTTGCAGAGACCTGAGTACTGAGAAATGGCAAAAAAAGGTACCTGATCCTCAATAGATTTATGGTCTGTTTCCTGGAGCCAGGAGCCAAGAAGAACACTGTCATCATAATGACAAAGTGATCTAAGAAGGGATGTTGTAGTATTTGCAGAGTTGTCTGTCAAAGTGAATTCTGCCACTAGCTCCCGAAGGAGGGCATTAAATGATCCTAGAGGGGAAAAGTGTAATTTGAAAAATACAGCTTTTTTAACACCACATCAGTCAACAAATATCACAAAAGCAAGAGCTGTTCCACTACAATAATAATGTGGCACAAAAACACCAGCACCAACATGGTTCCTGGCATCACACAGTGATCCAGGGTAATCTCACAGTACTGCAAAGCCTGTGTGGCTTTTGTGACTGGATGTATTAAGACAGCACATTGTTCCCCAATATAAGAAGCACATGACAAGTCAAACAAATTAAAAAAGAGAATTGTATTTTGAACATACTGCATTTAATGCTATATGGTATTATCTAGAAGTTGAATTCTTTAGCCAGATATAATCCTGAATACATAGTTCTGAAGAGCAATACGGGCAGAAATCCAAATAGGTCCATTTGCATGTGCAAAACACTTCTGCAAATATTGTTGCTGGTTTGGTCTTCCAGCAGTGGTCCTGATGGAATGCCACTTCAAAGAGTCCCCCAATCTTTGGATCAGCTTTTCAGAGGCTATTGGGGGATACACTGCTTGAAAGCACTGGTTGTTAAACCCCAATGTGCACATAGTACACTATCGCACCCACAGAATACGAATTAACTTATCAGCAAGGCAACTTAGCCTTGATATTCTTAAGTACTATTTATTTATTTAGAATATTTTATGCTGCCTCTTCAAAGTCCTGCTTGAGGCAGCTTACATTTAAAATCACAATATTAAAAACTAATAATTAAACATAAGCAGCATAAAAACCATTAAAAAGCTGATAAGATAAAAACTCTTAATTAAAAGTCTCATAAAAACTCTTAATTAAAAGTCTCAAAGGGAAAGACATTCCGAAGGTGAGGTGCCACCATAGAAAATGCCCTGTCTCTTGTTACCATCCATCTCTGAAGGTGGGGTCAGAGACAGCAAATACGGAGAGGCATATCTTAACTGGTGGGCTGTGACCCCAAGCTGTTTAGGAACTTAAAGTTAAGAACCATCACTTTGAACTGTGCCCAGAAACATGTGGGTGACCAGTGCAGATCTTTCACCACAGGGGTCATACTGCCCCTGTACTGAAGTATGGTTCAGGGTTTTGTATTTTTTCTTCTTAAAGGACATATAAATAGCTTAATTTTAATCAAATGTCATCAAAGCAAGAAAGAACAACATACAACAAAATATCACAGCAAAAAACAATAAAAACGGTAAAAAAAAATGAGAAGCCCAACTAACCAGATCCAAATACCACTACAACTAGAGTTCATTAGTCATGAAAAGCTTGGATAAATAAGTCAGTCAGGTAAGCCCAATTGAATCGTGCATCTGAAAAACTATAGCAGATACCTCGTTCCATATTTTTGGATGAAGAATGCCATTTCTCCACTGGCCCCCTAATTTTTATATAATTGTGCCTCATCTTAAGGGGCAGTGTAGTACATAAAGGAGAAGACACTCCCCCAACTATCCCAGTACTGAGACTCAAAAGGATTGTAGAAATAAGCAACAGCAAGCTGAATTTTTTCCATAATCAGCAGCAACCAGTGGAATTCATGCAAACATCAGTGCTTTACGGGTCATTCAGCTACTACTAGAAATGTATTTTGCTGCTGTATTTTGGAACAGCTTCTGCCACACACAGTCTAGTTAATAAGTTACAACAAAATTTAGGCTAAACTGTTCTTTTTCTGAGCACAGCTGATAAAATACAGCCGCTGCCACCCTGACCACCCAAGAGGAGGCTAGAATCTAAGAGAACTCCCTAACGATGATCCTGGTCTTCCGGGGGTGAATGAACCTTGTCAAAAGGTAGGCATTTCCAGCATTAGGAACATTAACCACAAACAACTCTGTCCTGTATGGATTAGTGTATGTTGAACAGAATAAGGAATGTATGCATATGCATATGTGTGCACACTAGGGGTGTGCAGGGGAAAAAATTCAGTTTTTTCCAGATTCAGGTATAATAAAGCCGAATTTTTTGGGGGGGTATTCCCGAATATACCCAAATACCAATATTGGCATAGTATTGGTACCTGAAAATATTTGGTATTCCCGAAAATATTCAGCTCCATTATATCCTATGGGGCCATCGTAGTCAATGGCAAAAATCTTCTAAAGAGTATTCAGTGGGCTGGGGGGGAGCGGGTTTGATATAGAGGCAACAAATTTGTACTGTAGCTGCTGAAGCCTAGCCTCTCCCCAAAAGACCCCCCAAGTTTGGAAAATATTGGACCGGGGATCCAATTCTAGGGGCACCCAAAGAGGGTGCCCCCAATCCGCCATTGTTTCTTATGGAAGGGAAGAATGCAGGCAGCAGTGTCTCCCAGAAAACCTCTGCACCAGAAAGTAAGTGAGGTATGATGTGAGGGGGCATGTTTGCAAGGCCAACAGCAGAACCAGTGCAATGTGCCCACCAGAATCAGTGCCACTGTGGCAGTCAGTGCCCAAACCCAACAGGTCTCAGGTCGATCTGAGGATCTCTACAGTATAAAAGGGCGAAAAAGAGACAAAAACGGAAAGAAAAAGAAGTGGAGCTCTTTAAAATTTAAAGCCTCCCAGAGCCCATATTCGGCAATGCAGAAAAAGCCGGGGGGGAAACCTGAATATTTTCGGGGGGGGGGGTTGGCATTCAGTATTCAGCAATCAAATCAGATCAGTAAATCTGATTCGGTATGCCAAATACCCAAAAAATGCCGAAAAGGCATTTTTCGGAGGGTGAGTGGGTTCGGCTTTACCAAATGCACACCTCTAGTGCACACCCATGTAGAAGATTTGTGATTAACTTCCCTTAAAAAAATAAAACTACTTTTCCTAGAAACACTGCAAATTCTATCACTTTTAAATAAGTAACAAAAGAAGTTATACAGTCAGCTCCACGTATTGATGCATACATTAAGTACAGTCAACAATTTAATGTAATTTACCTTCATACGTTTTTGGAGGTAACAAAGCCAAAATATCATAAAGTCTTAATCGAACCATTGCTGCGCTAGCCTTCAAATGAGCGCCATGAGCCTTGATTACAGAGGGAATGCTATGATGTCAAGAGGAAATGAAGATTACATTTCAGTTGAAACTACTAACATTCAAACTGTTGAAATGCTATGTGTTGGAATATTAAGAATTATAGATACAATTTTTCAAGTTGGAATTGTTAATTATGAAGTCAATATTGCAACATTTTCTTATATCATCTTATACATTTTAAAACTCTACCATGTTCAGAATAGATAATAATTCAAAGTAAGAATAAAAAACTTAAACTTTAAAGACAGTTGACAGATCTGCATTTTTTCATCTTAGGCAGATAAGGCTGCTGAAACCATATCTCTCCCCCCAGGATTTAGCTACAGTGATCCATGCAATGGTCACTTCCAGGCTTGATTACTGCAACTCGCTCTATGTAGGCTTACCCTTGAGGCTGACCTGGAAACTACAGCTGGTGCAAAATGCGGCAGTGCACCTGCTGACATTGACGCCTATTCGGGCTCATATCCGGGAGGTGCTTTGCCAGTTGACTTCCGGATTTGCTTCAAGGTGCTGGTAATCACCTTTAAAGCCTTATACGGCCTGGGACCCACATATCTGAGGGACCGCCTCTTCCCATGTATGCCCCGAAGAACGTTATGCTCTATAGATCAACATCTCCTGGTTGTCCTCGGCCCAAAGGACGACCGTCTTGCCTCAACCAGGGCCAGGGCTTTTTCTGCCCTGGCCCCTGCCTGATGGAACATGCTCCCAGTCGAGATGTCAAGATCAGGGCCCTGCGGGATCTTCTCCAATTCCACAGGGCCCATAAGATGGAGCTGTTCTGCCAGGCCTTTGGTTGAGGAAGTGGACGTCTCTATACGGCCTCCCTGAGGTGGTTGTCACCCATCTACTTATCAACCCAAATAATATGCCAGGGAACCCGCAGCCAGCTGATTTGTTAGAAGTGTGACTGTGTTTTAACGTTTATTAATTTTAAATTGTTTAATTTTAATTGTATTTATTGTATGTTTTATGATGTTACCTGCCCTGAGCCCGCTGTTGGGATGGGCGGGCTATAAATACAAATAATACTTTAAAATGAATACATAAATAAAAAACAAGAAATCAAACTAAGGTTGAAATGTCAACACTTCATTTTGATATTATATAAATATAAAATAAGATATAATATCTGGCTATTTTCTATACATACATTTATGCAAAGAACAGATTATGCTGAAAGGATAAGCCACAGTGGTGCACAGAAAAGCAAACTTACTGAGACATCATTGTCATAGCACATTCAATAGGAGTCATCAACTTCCGAATAACATCTTCCGTTAGAAGTTCAGGACAGTGAGCAACAAAACTCCTCATAGCTAATAATGATAAATGTATCAGTCAATATTTAACTCATGTTAGTCAAGTAAGGAATATTAGTACTTAACAAGCAATTTAGAAATGCCAATCCTTTCCCAACTCAAAAAGAAATTTAATTTACAGCTCTGTTTGCCAACAAAAAAAATGAAACTATTAAAGTTCTCAAACAGAAAACTATAAAGAAAGAAAGGACATAATTGCCATATTATACATAGTGAGTAGTATCCTGCATACAATTTCTGCCAACACAAGGCAAGGATATTTTTGCTGATCCCCTCCCCTGCGGTTTACCTCCAGGTTCCCCCCTACTATTCCCAAAGGTTCCACTCCCCCAGAACAGCATTTCAGGGGGGCATTTTTGGGGTGCTCTTGGAGTGGGGAGACAGGAAAGTTCAATTTCTGTGGATGGAAATCCTTCCACCCACAGAAACTGTATGCAGGATTCTAGTCACTATCTTCTGGATTAGAGATAGGACTCTAAACAGATTACAACATCCCAAGCCAAAAAAGAAAACGAAGATACAAAGTGTAGTAAAAACAAACACAGAATGGTCAAGCATGTCAAGAAATACACTACAGCAAAAAAATAAAATCCTGTTCACTAGAATACATGGTTGGAAGGAAAGGTTTTGCTACACCAAATGCAGCTGAACTTTGTGTTCTAAAGAAAATAAGAAAACACGTTACTCTTAAACCACAACCTTATGTATCTTTACCGGGGAATAACCCCTGAATTAACATACATAGAATCCCTAAAACTCTTCATGTGAACTTCATTGCAGATGTTCCAGCCTCTTTCACTTTATGCCCAGCAATCAAAATCCACTTCTACAGATGAAATAGAGCAGATTGCACTGCTGACTCTGCCAAAATCTGCTCATGTCATCTGCATGCTCTGTGCTGTCAGCCTGCCTAAACTCATTCAGCTAGGCTTGCAGTGTTATCAGAAAGCCACACTGTACAGTATTTCTAACCTGTAACCCATTAAAAAAGCTTCACCCTCCTGTTGATAATTAATGGTTTTTACTGTTTTTATATGATTTTATGCGTGGGCACTTGTTGCTCTTTGTAAGTCGCCCTGAGCCTGCTTGTGGGGAGGGCGGGATATAAATGCTAAAATTAAAAAAATAAATAATATTATTAATCATATTCTTAGAGGGAAAATGAACCACTGGGGTGAACCAATTTATCAGTCCTCCAAATAAGCAAAACTACTGTTATATCTACACACTAGTGATCCTGAAGGTAACACAAACTAAAATGGTGCTGGAACCATCTATGTCTTTGAGGCTCTTACCACAGAGAGCTCCCGCACGTCCTTCCAACGTTACTTGCCATGTAAAGGAATCTCCACGAGCCTTCTCTGCTTCCAGCTCTTTTAGAGAACGGGGGAAAACGTTTCGCCATAGGAGCAACATCTTAGGAAGATGATAACGAACAACGGAAGGACCTGACCAAGGAGATCAATCACAGTAGAACAAAATAACAAATGCAACATAGCCAAGTCAGTATAAGATCCTTCTATAAATGGCCTCTTCAAAACTCCTGAGTTCTCATTTTAACTAATTCCCTACGTGTTAGAAGCCTCTTTAAAAAGTACTGTTTTGCAGTCCCTTAAAAAACCTGAAGAGGCTGCCATTTTCACCTCTACAGGCAGCAAGTTCCAAAGGGTAAGAGCCACAGCTGAGACCATCCTGGACCTTGCATCCTAGGTTTAATCTAGCAGTGCCATAACATGAATAGCAGGTGTTACTGGATTGAGTTTAGCTATTTGGGCTCATATGGAGGGAGGTGGGTCTTTCAGATCAAAACAAATGGCCTCACATATTGTATGTTCTGCTTTCATTCATATTTATTGTAAGTCTGTAGTTTTTTTAATTTGATGCAAGTCATTTTGAGGCCTGTTGACTGGGAGAAAAGTGAGATATAAATACTTTAAATATATATTTAAATAACATTGCAGAAAAATTGTGCAAGCTTGTGTGTGGTCGTAAAATAATCTGGATTTAAAGGAAAGTATTTACCGGTAGGTAGGAAATTTCAATAGTAGCTTCTTCATAACTGGATTTTATACCATAATATTAAAGGCACAAGTCCCAAAAGGCCTCCTTAAAGTTTGGGTTTAAAACATTCTCCCTACCCTAGTGCTTATACTTCACAGTTTAAAATAAAACAAAAAGGAGGAAGATTTGTTCTTTTCGCAAACCAGCTGTTACTTTAAGGAAACAAAAATAATAACAGAAATATGATAACTTATTCTAACTCCTACTTCCATTCCAATGTTTACATGAACCCATTTATTTAGATTTGTTTTCTGGAAGGCTCAGCTCAGTGTTAAAGTGAGGATTTTTCTCAGTTACAAATTGAGTAGACTGCTCTATATTAATCTCAGCTGGCTGCCTATCAAACATAAAAGCATAATACATGGACCGGTCATATACTCTGAGCCTAACCTACCTCACAGGGCTACTGTAAGAATAAAACTGAGAAGAAAATGATGTAACCTGCTTTGGATCCCCATTTATTTAAGTAAGTAAATCGTGATAAAGACATACACTTCAACACACCTAAAGTCATAAGCGCACCAAGCAAAAGCCACCCAGCCTGTGTTCGCTGTAAAGACAATCTACTGTTTTGTGCAGCAGTTCGTAACAGATCCTCAGCAATACTAACAACCATCTGAAAATAAGGGAAAGAAACACAAAAGATTATAAATTACGCCTGAACAAAACCTAACAAAACCGATAGGCTAATTTAGCACAAGGCTAGCTGACAAGACAAGCCTTCCTTCACCAGGAAACCCATCATAGTTCATTTCTTTCCATCTCAGCTTTATTGCTCTCCGTATCTAAGCATGTAACCAAATGTTTTCTCAGAAGAATAGAACAAAATCCCCTAGTGCTCGAACACATATACAAATGTTTTCAAATAAAATGCCTTGATAATTTATTTTATAATCCCAATTATTCTCTGTGAATGTTATCTTACTGCCCTAGCAGAGGCTGCCTCTTTGCGTTATCAGCTACCACCTGATTAGCATGCTAAAACACTTCTGAAATGATAAAAGGAAATATTGGCCATGATCCAAAAAAGTGGTATGAGCATGCAAGTGACAGCCAAGAACCCAGCCAAAGCTTTCTTTGAAGTTTTTTCTAGGGGTGTGCAAAGAAATTTTTTTGTATTTTTCAGGGTATATCAAACCCAAAAGATATCAGTATTTACCTGATATTCCCAAATCCCAGTATCAGAATGGTATTGGGATTCGAGAAATAATCCGGAGACCCAAATTTATTCAACTTCATTATAGACTATGGGGACCATTCCCCATAAGCTATAATGGAGAATCAATCTGGGGGTATCTGGGGCTCTGGTGGGCCTGTTTTTTGAGGCAGAGGCACCAAATTTGCAGCACAGCTACTGGTGCCTCTCCTCAAAAAACCCCAAGTTTTAAAAAGACTGGACCAGGGGGTCCAGTTCTATGGACCCCCAAAGGAGCCCCCATCCTCCATTATTTCCAATGGAGAAAAGAAGGCATGTAAAAGGGTGTGGTCCTTTTAAATGCCTGAGTTCAACTGCCAAGTTGTGCTACCATGACTCACCTTCTCCAAGCTGTGCCTGAATAAAAGCCAAATAATTTCCGCTTTTACTGGGACTCCCTATTTGGTAGCCGAATCAGATTAGAAAATCTGATTCATCTTAATAAATACCCAAAGAATACTGGTAAGGTATTCTTTGGCTATTTTCGGCTCGGTATATAACGAATGCCCACCCTTAGTATTTTCCCCCACTGCCTAACCGGAAATCACTGTTCAGTTTTTAAAAAGTGGTGGTTGCAACAAACGCTTCAGAAAATGTCAAAGTTGCATTTGCAGTTCTTGCCTGTGTGCATGTATTGCTTCACTGGACCACAGCATTTATGAATTCTCAAACTGCTAATATTACTTTATGATACTTTGTTTCGTCTGCACATGCACGTGTAACAAAGATTAAATTGTTCACAGTCTCACCTTTCCTTTTGCATGTGGAATACCTAAAGGACACTGATGTACTCCACCTAACAACGCAGCCATCGCAAAACTATAACCGCTAACAGCTTCTGGTGATGTCTTCAGATTGTTGAGCCTTTCTGCACACCGGTCCAGAAAAGGAGTCAACTGGAAAGGCAAGGCCACTGCTACACAGCGCAAACACCATGCTGCAGCAAGTCGGGCCGCCATACTTGGATGAAGAAGAACTGAAGTAACCGTCTCTAGCAGCCCTGAGAGTAACACAAACAACAGCAGAATCTTAAGGAGCCTCCAATGAACTTTGGTACAGGAAAAGGGAGGCTTATTATGCCACGGAGCCCTCTTTTACTAGCCACAGCAGGAAGCCATGAAGACGCAGAACCCAACCTGCTCAATAGGACAGGATTTAAAACGAATTCAGTTTTGCTTTCTCTCCACAGACTGCAAACTGAAGTTCACAGATACTGTTATATTGATAATTACTTTGTTCTTTCACCAAGTTTTAAGTCCAGTGGCACCTTTAAGACCAACAAAGTTTAATTCTGGGTATAAGCTTTTGTGTGCTTATACCTGGAATTAAAGTTTGTTGGTCTTAAAGGTGCCACTGGACTTAAAATTTTGTTCTGTTGCTTCAGACCAATCAATATAACAGTATCTGTGAACTTCAGTTTGCAGTCTGTGGAGAGAAAGCAAAACTGAATTCGTTTTAAATCCTGTCCTATTGAGCAGGTTGGGTTCTGCGTCTTCATGGCTTCCTGCTGTGGCTAGTAAAAGAGGGCTCCGTGGCATAATAAGCCTCCCTTTTCCTGTACCAAAGTTCATTGGAGGCTCCTTAAGATTCTGCTGTTGTTTGTGTTACTCTCAGGGCTGCTAGAGACGGTTACTTCAGTTCTTCTTCATCCAAGTATGGCGGCCCGACTTGCTGCAGCATGGTGTTTGCGCTGTGTAGCAGTGGCCTTGCCTTTCCAGTTGACTCCTTTTCTGGACCGGTGTGCAGAAAGGCTCAACAATCTGAAGACATCACCAGAAGCTGTTAGCGGTTATAGTTTTGCGATGGCTGCGTTGTTAGGTGGAGTACATCAGTGTCCTTTAGGTATTCCACATGCAAAAGGAAAGGTGAGACTGTGAACAATTTAATCTTTGTTACACGTGCATGTGCAGACGAAACAAAGTATCATAAAGTAATATTAGCAGTTTGAGAATTCATAAATGCTGTGGTCCAGTGAAGCAATACATGCACACAGGCAAGAACTGCAAATGCAACTTTGACATTTTCTGAAGCGTTTGTTGCAACCACCACTTTTTAAAAACTGAACAGTGATTTCCGGTTAGGCAGTGGGGGAAAATACTAAGGGTGGGCATTCGTTATATACCGAGCCGAAAATAGCCAAAGAATACCTTACCAGTATTCTTTGGGTATTTATTAAGCTGAATCAGATTTTCTAATCTGATTCAGCTACCAAATAGGGAGTCCCAGTAAAAGCGGAAATTATTTGGCTTTTATTCAGGCACAGCTTGGAGAAGGTGAGTCATGGTAGCACAACTTGGCAGTTGAACTCAGGCATTTAAAAGGACCACACCCTTTTACATGCCTTCTTTTCTCCATTGGAAATAATGGAGGATGGGGGCTCCTTTGGGGGTCCATAGAACTGGACCCCCTGGTCCAGTCTTTTTAAAACGGGTTTTTTTGAGTGCCTCTGCCTCAAAAAACAGGCCCCCCCAGAGCCCCAGATACCCCCAGATATTTAGCACCTGCTAGGCTGGCTAGGTTTTATCCTGGGTGTAACAATATGTGCTGGAAGTGTAAAACTCAAACTGGTACGCTCTACCATGTTTGGTGGACGTGTGACATGGTAAAGAAATACTGGAAAGAGGTACCTCAAGTGATCACCCAGGCAACAAAATTGCAAATACCACTGGACCCCGAAATATTTTTACTAAACATATTACCTGACAATTGGAAAAAGAAAGATAAACATGTTATGATAAATTTACTGACGGCAGCCAGAACTGTACTAGCCAGTTATTGGAAAAGAAGTGAAATCCCGGATAGGCTAGACTTTATAAATAAGGCAATTGAGGTAATAGAAATGGACAATTTAACACAAAAACTCCACGGGAGACCAAACTCGTTTCTAACTATGTGGTCAAATGTATACAAACCCAATCTGCTCAATAGGACAGGATTTAAAACGAATTCAGTTTTGCTTTCTCTCCACAGACTGCAAACTGAAGTTCACAGATACTGTTATATTGATAATTACTTTGTTCTTTCACCAAGTTTTAAGTCCAGTGGCACCTTTAAGACCAACAAAGTTTAATTCTGGGTATAAGCTTTTGTGTGCTTATACCTGGAATTAAAGTTTGTTGGTCTTAAAGGTGCCACTGGACTTAAAATTTTGTTCTGTTGCTTCAGACCAACACAGGCTACCCACGTACAGAGTCCACACAAACCTGTTTCTTTTTAGACTGCATTTAAATCATTGTGGGTATGAACTAAAGAAAGTCAGACTTGCTGAAATAGCCTAATGTCTTTTCCTGGACTGCACCTGGTATTTTACACCGGAAGGAACTCGGTATCGGATAACAAGAGTGAGCAGATAACTGACCTTGAACTTAACCCCCCCTTACCTGTGGACGGTTCTTGAATAAGAGGAGACGCAGTGGCATTCAGGCTCTGCACTAGGCTCCCGAGCTCCTGAAGGGCACAAACCATCACGTGCTGGCTTGCAGCAACATCAGCTGCTCCCGGTTTATTTTCAATATTAGCATCATTCACTACTGCCTCTATCAAGGGATGGGGTGAACAGAGAATTAACAGAAATACTGTACAGTGCTCTGGTACATTGAGATAAATTAAGAAATGTAAAAAAGAAGAAATCAGAGAGTGTACTGAAGTATAATGGATAAAAAAACTTCGCTACAACCAATGAAGAATAATCAAACCCCACTTTAGTTATGAGTTAAAAAGGTGGGCTTAAGCAAACTAACTAATTAGACAAGCTAACCGTCTGCCTTTATCCTACATCCTTGTGGAAGCAATGTACATGGTTCTCCCCTCCCTCATTTAGATAAGGTGGGGAGAAATTACTGGCTCAGGGTCATCATGTGAGCTCCATGTCCAAGTAGAGATTTGAACCAGTCCACATCTGATACAAGTCTCACCACTATAACCAGGCTATCAAGTCACTCTACGGCCGCCTCAGTCTACACATCTGTACAGCAGAAATAGTAAATAAAGTGTATGTCATAACTAATGTATTAGTCTTCAAAATGCCCAAGGATATTTATTGTTTTTGATGCAAAAGATTAATATGGCTATATCTCTGAAGTAAGAAATAAAGCTACAAGACTGCTTTTCCTACCATAAATATTTTACATTTAGATTCCCAAAACACTGCTTTTTATTAACCCCCCCCCCATAGACTCATAGCTAGAAAAAAGAATGTGGGTCATATTGCAATAATGTTAAGAGATCATATATAAAAATGTACTGTGCTATTTAAAAACAAAGCCTTTTATATTACAACTACAAAGACCACTGAGTACTAGCAAAATCCTCATACTAGAAAATATGCAAATTGCAATTAATGATTTTAACAAGCGCTTTCTCTTACCTACTGCCTTCATCTGTTTACCAATAGCCTGGCAAATGTCTTTGGCGGCAGCAATCTGTGCCTTTTCACCCAATAAACTGCCTACAGTTGATCTGAGGATAAAAGAGACACATCTTCGAGAATACACAGCTTCTACATGAGTCTGAGTTGCTCGGGGATGAGAAACCAGATCCAGTACATGAGACAAGAACGTAGCAAAATTGCGCTCCAACCACTGACCTCCCAGTGTAGTGACAAAGACAACATAGGCCTGCAAACATAAAACACATACATTATTAACCCAAAATGGAGAATTTGTTCACATTTCTTAACAAGACTGAAAGAACAGAAGACAAGTAAAAGGAAGCTTAATGATCAAAAAGTTTCACAGCAAACAACAGCTTTCTTTCAGATATGGATTCACATTTTTAACATGTCATTATGCAAACAGATTTAAAAGAAATCTGTGCAAACCTGCATGACATTTGGGACAAAATGAAATGTCTTAGTGTTTTTTGTGGTTATTTACAGGTGTTTATCCTATTTTAGAAATCCAAGCCCACTTGGTATGCACCTATGCCTCTATTATGCCGTCTTCCATTAATTTCCTTGGAGAAAACCAATTAGCATGTTGTCAAATAGGAGAACTGCACTGATTTATCTGAAATCAGTGGGTCACTTTTGCTGGTAGGTATCATCAGCACATTGTAGTTGTCAGATATTTGCCAGACTGAGGCAACAGTTGCACTGTATACAGTTTAAAACAAAAAGTTACATGTCCAAATTATGGGTAACTGGTATATCACACCCATACATGAAAAAAAATTCAGACTGGTATTGGAAGGGGTGTGATTAGATGGGCAAGTTTACTGAAAATGATTTTAAGATTAAAACAAAGCTTTTAAAACTTAAGCACACCTGAGTAACTCCCACTCTCACTTCTCGATTGACAGATCCTCCTACTTTTAACATCTCACCACCACTTTTTAAGAATCCAGATCCTCCTCGCAAGAAGCCCGTGGCCATAAGCTCCAAGACTTCTTCCAGCGTAGCCCGTTTCACATTCTGGCGCATTACTTCAACAACAACAACAAATTGGTAATTTAGTATAGACTGAAGAAGTATTGTTTGGGCTTGCATTATGATTTTGAGAAGTCGTATAGCAAGTCTTATTACAATTGCTTCCAAGGAGAAAATAAATGTAAAATCTTGAGATGACGTTATTGACATATTAAGATATTTAATTCATAAGGCAAATTCTGACTCATGTTGCAGAAGCCAATTCCATTGGTTGAATCATTTATCTACCTAGGCAGAATTTCAGCTACTGGTAAGAATTTAGAGGGAAACATGAAGAATTCCCTAACTATAGTTTATATATATTTAGAAGTATAGAAAGACAGTCAGCTTATGTGACCATATGATGCGGTGAAATCATCAAAGACAGGGCAATAATTTTTTATAGACAATGTAATTTTCAATACCTGCTGCTTGCTTTGGTATTAATGCTGTGGCCATAACTGTTCCCAAAAGTTTGGATACTGCAACTCGTACACCATAATTTGAGTTTTCCAGAGCCTTAAAACAAAGAGTCGCTACATTTTCTAGTTCTGTGGTCCACATAAACACGGCTTCATTTTGTAATTCCAATAGGCACTATTTAAAAAACAAAGAACGGTTGAACACTTCTAAAATGCTTCCCCACCTCTGAACACAGCTTAGCACAATTGTTATGATCGCCTGCTCAACCTATAGTTGCAGATAACCTGGCTGACATAATTACGTAATAAACTGAAATTGCTTAATAAACTCACAAATTATTTTCAGCTTCCTGAAGGTAACTAAACTCGTGTTGATACACAACTGCTATTAGCAAATCTGGGACTAGAGCCTACTACTGGATCATAAGATGGAAGTCCCAAGTTCCTTTTCACAAACACTTCAACAGTTCTCAGCAAGTTACCCCCCTTCAATATCCCAGAACTCCAAGCTCGCCCAAAAGTTTTCCCAGTTGTAGATAGCTGAAAGTAAAAAGCAAAACTAGGCCTTTTTATCATAAGTAATAAATGATCATTTTTAATCACCAATTTTTTTTAATATACAACTTAACTTTGCTTATACAAATATTCATTTTGTAAGAATCTTCCCACAGTATTGCTTATTATTACGGGAAATAAAGTATAATTGTTTAAACTTTCAGTTAATATTTTTAATTAATTTATACAGTTTTGACCAAGTGTTCTCAAAATATTTTTCTTTTTTCCCTTTTAATAATATTGTCAATCTATTCATTTCAACCACATTTAGCAGTTTAGATATAAACTCTTCCCTGTCTGGAATTTTGTCTAATTCCCAATATCTCGCGTACAATATTTTGGCGGCAGTCACACTATGTAACAGAACTGTTTTGTCTATTTTTCCAAATATATCTGTGATCATGTTCAGGAGAAACAGTTCTGGTTTCAGCGGTAAGGAAGTTAGAATAATTTCCTGTAGTATTTTTTGTATCATCAGCCAGAAGCTTTACTGCATGTCCACCACATGTGGAAGTATGTACCCACATTCTGTTTACATTTCCAACATAAATTTGATGTTGCTGTTGAGTATATGGCTAACCTAGCAGGGTACAAATACCACCTGTTTACTACATTATAGATATTTTCTTTAAAAATCGTAGATTTGGTAATTTTAATATTAGTTTCCCAAATCTTGTTCCATTTGTCCCGTTCCCAATCGTATCCTAGGTCTTTGGCCAGTTTTTACCGGTTCATCCTGCATTTTAACATCAATCAAAAAACTATATCATTTTTAATACGTTTTTCTCCCAAGTTCAGCCATATCTTATCAATATCTGTAGATTTCTTATAAAAACCTTTCTTTTCATCTTCCTTATATCTGGATATTAATTGCCATTTTTCAAACCATGTCAGTTCAATACCTTGTCTTTGCAAAGTTTCTATATTTCTTACTTTATTATTACTATCTAATAGGTTCTCATAGCAATACTTCTGTTCCAAATTACATAATGATGGTTTCATAATTGGTTCGATAGGCGAGAGCCATCTTGGAATTTTAACATAGAAACATTTAACTTCATTCCAGATTTTTAAGAGGGCGCTTCGTAATACATGTTGTTTAAAATATTTCTGTTCTAAATTATACCATATAGAGGCATGCCAGCCCATGGCAAGGTCATGACCTTCAAGTTTCAAAAGTCAGTTAACATAAGCCACTCTCTTATCCATACCATCACTATGGCTTTGTAATATGTATACCAATCTGGAAAGCCAACCCCCCCTTTCTCCTTTTTCTCTTGCATCAGTTTAAGTTTAATTCTGGGTTTCTTGTCCTGCCAAACAAACCTAGAAACAATTTTCTCTAATTCCTGGAAGAACTTTTTATTTTTAATTATGGGGATAGTTTGAAAGATGAAGATAACTCATGGTAAAACATTCATTTTTATTGTTGCTAAACGACCCAACAACAAAAGATGCAAACCTTTCCACTTTTCTAAATCTTTCTTAATCTTGATCAAAGTTTTCCTATAGTTGTCCTCATAAAGTGAACTACACCTTTAGTCATGACAATCCCTAATATTTAATACTTTTACATATTTCAATCCCAGCTCTCTCCTGTATTTGTTTGTCAGTTTATTTCGTGCAATTTTTGTTATTATCTTAGTTTTTTGAAAATTTACTTTTATACCTGCTACTCTACCATACATATTTAACTCCTGAAGCAGCTGTTCTATTGAGCTCAATGGCTCCTCTAAAATAAACACCAGATCGTCTGCATAGGCCTGCAATTTAAATTTTTCTCCTTTAATATTTAAACCTTTAATATAATCGTCTTCTCTTATTATGTCATTGAGTATTTCTAATGCGAAAATAAAAAGCAATGGGGAAAGAGGACAACCCTGTCTCGTCCCCTTCTGTATTTGGAAAGTTTGGGTGCAATCTCCATTGAAAAAGACCTTCGCTTGTTGATCATCATATATGGCTTTAATCATCCGATAGAATATGTTCCCACAATCACTAAAAAATAATCATTTTAATAAAAATTCCCAACTCAAATTATCGAACGCTTTTTCCATGTCTAAAAACAACAAAACCATCTGGTTTTCGGTATGGATTTCGTAATATTCCAACGTGTTTAGAATAATCCTAACATTATTTCTTCGTTATCTTTGGGGTAGAAACCCCGCCTGATACGGATTAATCATTTGCCTTAGTACTCTTTTCAATCTGTTGGCTATCATTGTCGTGGATAATCGGCGTTAAGTAAAGAAATAGGCCTATAATTTTTTATCTCTGTAATGTTGCTTTCCTGTTTGGGTATTAAAGTAATTAAACCTTCTTTCCAGGAGCCTGGAATTTCCCCTTTTTCAGATATATTTTGAATAACACTCTTCAATGGTATCAAAACAAGGGATGGAGTGCTATACGATGGGAGAATCTTAAAAAGATTGTAGAAAGATTTTACAAAGAACTATATGAACAGAAACAACAAAATATACAAGAAATAGATCAATTTTTAATAAATATAATAAAAGAAAATTTACTGAAGAACAGAAAAGAATTTTAAATGAACCAATTACAATGTGCGAAATAATTGAAACTATTAAAAACTCAAAGAAGAAAAAAAACTGCAGGCCCAGACGGGCTCCCGATGGAATTCTTTCAAATATTTGATAAATGATCATTTTTAATGCTTAAAGGAGAAAGAGACACATTGCTCCCCCAGTAGTACTTTATTTTTGGCAAACTGGACAAGCCTCTCTTCCTCACTGTCAGCTGCAATGTCATTACAAAAGATTAATTAGTATGAGAGTGATACAGTGACAACATAAACTGCTCTGCGGCAGCCCAAATGCTTGTTGAACACCACACAATTAAGCTGAATATAATCCCATATCTTTTAAGCATTGTCACTTCTAACAATGACTGCTGGGACAAGGAGTGCTGATCCCATCTATGGGGTCAACAACAGTGCTACACAAACCGTTCAGTACAAAAAGTTCTTCAGATAAAAGCAACCTAAGTATTTTGTTGCTATAATTTTCAGTGAATAAATCCACCTACTTTTGCTACTGCACATCGCACTGCCATAGATCTATCTGTGAGGAGAGATCGGGCATTCTTATAAATATCACGGTGGCAGGAAGCTGCAGCACCACCCAGCCCACTCAGGATTTTCTGTAAACTCATCAATATTTCACTCCGGCCCTGTGACTGGAAATTGCAGTGGGATTTTTTTTGAAAGGAGGAAAAAACAAAGCAATGATTATAAACAAGCTGTCTCATATTTTCGTAACACAGTCACATATTGATTTTCGTCTTACTTCACAATACTGGTGTTTATAACACATTGAAATGACATGCTTTACATCTTCACAATGCATATTATTCTCTTACCATCACATCATTGATGGTTCTCAGATATTGGCACACTTTAGGGAGGATGGATCAAGAATAAGCATCCAGTTTATGTGAGCGAACAAGAGCCCAAATTTTGTTCTGTGGCAGAAAGCCACAGGAATGGGATCACAGCAGAAACTACCATCCCCTTCCTCTATTACAATTCTTCAGCCCTGCATGAAACCACTAAAGGACAATTCTGCTCCAGCTGCACATGGTAACACTGAGGCTGATATGGTGCCAACTTCTGCCAGCATTACAGCTACAGGATAGGGAGAATCTGTCCATAGGCTTTGCTGGTAGTCCTTGAGGAGAGGCAAGGGAGATTACTCTAATGTTTGCCACTTCAGACAGCATTTTTAAACATCAACAATAATAACCTGACTACAGCACCATAGAAGTTTTGTCTAACTTGTAAGCTATGTACAGTGGCGATTAATTAGTTAAATTATGTGTGAACTACTGTTCCAGCCTATACAAACCTTCACCATTTGTGGATCTGACTCACAATTTCACTTATTCAGGGTCTGTATTTTGATCATATAACACCATCTCCAGCTTGTTTTTATCACAATTGCATGCTCTTTGTAATCATTAAATGGGTAAATTTTGTGGGAACTTTGGCCTCTTTGCTACTGGGAGGCAGCAGATCCCCGCCTCCCAGTTTACATGGATTTCATAATTCACTGTAACCCTGAGAATGGATCACCCACAAATGGCAATGGTATACTGTACAGTAATGCTTTCTTTATATTAATATTTTGTGTGCTTATTAATATTTATGAATGCTTACTAATAACATAAGAAGATTGTTACTCATTTGCTTCCTGTTGATTGGTTTAAAATATAACACCTTTCAACTATGAAAGTAATTCCATTTCAATACAGAAACATTTAATAAGCTTTAGAAAACCAACTAGGAGACTTTAGGATGCATGAGGGACACAACCAATCACTTTGGAAACATGCAGAGCTACCAGAAAATGCACACAGAGTCATTGCTTATACAGTTCCATGCAGACAGTGTACGCAGCAAATTTCTGTAAAGCCAACAGCATTTTTCTGAAGCTGCTCAACCATTGTGGAAAAATAAGGCAGCCATTCAAAGAACACAATATCAGTTTACACATCTAGGTGACAACCCAGTATGCTTTCCTAGAAGTTACCTGGGGACAGCCACATTATAAGGAAACTCAAAGTGGCAATATGATAATTAGTTACACAGGGAACAACAGGGAAACTGCCAATTGACACGGGAACATTTGTTTGGATCGACCAGAACATTTCAAAGCCAATGGCAGCAGCATGACAGGGCTTTGTCACAACTTCTACCAGCTAAACATGGAAGGACAATGAAAACACATGCAGAGCTTTTAGAACATTCCATATACTCACCTCAGCACTTTTCAGAGACTTTAAGAGGTTGTTAACTGTTTCTGGAAAAGAACTGCCAAGCATTCTCCCCATTTTTTCATAAAATGCTCCAACACATGCCACAGCAGTGCTGCAAAAAAGGTTCACCAAGTAAATGTGAACTTCAGACCAAAAGCTAAACACTGGCTACCTCTTGTTGAATACTTTATATAGCACACTGAGTTTCATGAGAATCTCTGGATTCCTAGCTTTCATTTTGGATACAGACAATTTTTTGGTATTTTTTAATATGTGTGTGCGCGTGTGACTTTGTGTGCACCTGGAAGTCATGGCGACCTCTGGTGACTGACTATGTGTGCAAACCTGGAAGTCATGGTGACCTCTGTAGACTGACCCCTACTGGGGGCCTGGAGGATATTCAGAGAGGTGGCTGAATAAGCCTGCCCCCACCTCCCGTCTCTGGTATTTCAAGGAGGTCTCCCATCAAAGTACTTCCCAAAGTCGACCCTGCTTAGCTTCCAAGATCTGATGAGATAGGGTTTGCCTGGGCTAGCAATTTATCAGTGAGGCAGCGATTATCAGTGAGGAATCATCACACACACCAAGCTCTAGTGCATTTTTCAACTCTCATGATTTCCAGGTACTTATATTAATTCCTGATGCAACGAACATGAGATTAAGCAAACTCCAGAGTACAACGGAAGACAGGAGGGCCTGGCGTGATGTGGTCCATGGGGTCGCGAGGAGTCAGACTCGACTGTGCGACTGAAGAACAACAACAAATATTAATTCCTGCCCCTTAATAGGCTCACATTTTAAAATGTATTTTGAAGTATACCATGAACACCAACTGCAATTTGACATATCCAGAGAGTATTTTGCAAGCAATTATGAAATAATGAATGAATTGCAGCCTTCTGTGATTTCAAAACACTGTCCCCAACAAAATAAAAGCACATCAGAAGAACACTAACATAAAAACTATGCAATCTAATACTAAAAGAAGAAAATTTACTGTGCCATCCTAAGCAGAATTACTTCAGTAGACTCAGAAGAGAGTAATTCTGCTTAAGATGGCACTGTTACTAACTGTAAGAGGCTGCTACTGAGGATACTGTTGTTGCCAGCTGGGATCCAAAGCATGCTGCGGAGGCACTTTTCTGCAGCCTCCCTTGAATTCTGCCAGGCAGCAAAAAAGGAGACCCACAATCATGTCATCCTATCATTTATCACTGCATACATTACCCAGAAAATTCTAAATTATATCACACTCCAAGGAAGAACCATCAAAAGCAGCAAGCTACCTCCTGAGGTATATGTGTTCTCAGAAGTTAATACTTTGACCAAGACCACTTTTGTCTATTAATAAAAATGTTCTTCTGTTTGCAACATATTACTTACAGTTTGGTTGGTAAGTAGGTAGAGGTATCATCTTTGCTTTTGATAATATCATTACACTTATCAAGCGTCTGAAATACAGTAAAAGTGTCTCCAATGCTATAGAGAGCAGCTAGATTTTTAGCAAGTAATTTCCGAGTGGGTGGCCCAGGAGAACTGCTGATAAGACCAGTTAACTGTTCAACAAGCTTTTTTTGCTTTTCTTTTACATCCGTCTGTCAACAAAAATATGCAAGTTTATTTATATTGGCCATCTCATCTCAAATCTTAATTATTTCAGTTAACTGATATACATGTAATGTTATTTCTAGGGCAAAAAATTCTGAGTGTCCTGTAATGAATTATCTTGTTTTTCATTAAGATAACCTCATATCTGATAGCTTATTACAGGAAACCAATAGTATCCTTATTCACCAGTATTCTTTCCCAATTGTCTTCTGACATTAAAAGAAGTACTCATAAGAACTTAAGACCATAAGAGAAGCCAATGTTGGATCAGGCCAATGGCCCATCCAGTCCAACACTCTGTCACACAGTGGCCAAAAATACCAGGTGCCATCCAGGAGGGCCAGGACACTAGAAGCCCTCCCACTGTTGCCCCATTCAGAGCACCAAGAATACAGAGCATCACTTGCCCCAGACTGAGAGTTCCTACCTATACCTTGAGGCTAATAGCCACTGATGGACCTCTGCTCCATATGTTTATCTAATTCCCTTTGAAACTGTCCATGCTTGTAGCTGCTGCCGCCACCTCCTGTGGCAGTGAATTTCATGTGTTAATCACTCTGGGTGAAGAAGTACTTCCTTTTATCTGTTCTAATCCAACTGGTCAGCAATTTCATGGAGTGCCCACGAGTTCTTGTATTTTGAGAAAGGGAGAAAAGCACTTCTTTCTCTTACCTGCTCTATCCAATGCCTAATCTTGTAAACCTCAATCATGTCACCCCTCAGTCGTTGTTTCTCCAAGCTAAGGAGCCCCCAAGCGCTTTAACCTTTCTTCACAGGGAAAGTGTTCCAACCCTTTTATCATTCTAGTTGCCCTATTCTGCACTTTTTCCAATGCTATAATATCCTTTCTGAGGTGTGGTGACCAGAATTGTACACAGTACTCCAAATGAGGTTGCACCATCTCTCCTTATATAAAAAAGAGTTTTCGTGTAAGACGTTCCACACGCCTTCCCAGCCTTTGGGTCCCTGGTCTGTCCCTGAGGGGGGCCAATCTCCTTGCCACATTGCTTCCCTCCGTCACCTCCCACCCACCCACAAACCCTCCGGGTGGCATCTCGCCCTCAGTCTCTGGGGAGCTGCCGCCCGGGATGGACGCTCCAGTGGCTGGACACCTCCGGGCCCCACCACCTCGCCGCCTGGCCTACGCCCGCACGGGGCCCATTGCCCCACCGGCCCACGCACCATTTCAGGCGGCCCCGACGCTGCCAGTGCTCAGCCGCCCATGGACGCTATACTGACCCCTTTCCCCGCCCCTCAAAATGGCAGTCTCACCTGGTTCTCATTTCCCTTGCAGGCGGCCTTCAGCCAACCCGCCACGCCGTGCGGAGGGCCCTCACGCCACCCACAGTCCTCCTGCTACTCCACCCCCCCGCTGGGCCAGGACCATTGCACGTGGCTGGCCTGCGAGCCAGCAGATGCCACCAGGCTTCCAGGCCGTCCAGTGGGGGAGTCAGCCAGAGGACGTTTGCCCATGCCAGGACACCACTGCGTCCCATGCCGCCGCCCCAAGGACTCGGTGGCACGTCCACGCCACGCGTGCGCAGTGATCCCGCATCCTTCTAGTGCTCGTTGTCTTCGTCCCACAACGGACCTTGCTCCTAGTCAATTTATACAGGAGCATTATGATACTGGCTGATTTGTTTTCAATTCCCTTCCTAATAATCCCCGCATAGCATTGGCCTTTTTTATTGCAGTTACACACTGTCTCAATATTTTCAGTGAGTTATCTACTCCAAGATCTCTCTCTTGGTCAATCTCTGCCAGTTCACACCCCATCAACATGTATTTATAGTTAGGATTTTTGGCTCCAATGTGAATCACTTTGCACTTGGCCACACTGAACCCCATTTGCCACTGCTTACCACCCTCTACTGAGAAAATTGCCCATTTATACTCACTCTCTGTTTCCTACTAACTAGCCAGTTTCCTATTAATTTAGCCAGTCATACAGACTCACAAAAAGACTCTTCTCACATTACTATTACGCCTGGAAAAAAAGAAACTGAAAAAACTTGAACAAGTGAGACATAACCCAATTTCATACCAATTACAATACGGTAGATTTAATGACATGGAGCTGTAGCACTGCTTAAAATTTGTATATAAGTCAGGCATTTTTTTAAAGGTTTGGAACACTCAGAATTTCTAGATCTGACCACCAGAATGGATATACAAGAGAAATTATAAAAATAACAGGCATAAAAAGTCAATTTACCTTGTTAGCAGCTACAAGTACTTTGTCAAGGAACCGCAGCCATTCAAAGATGAAAACTGGTCTCTTTGCTTCTGTAATTTGAGCCAAAGCCTCTTCATTTAATAGTAAACTGTGTGCAAGCTCCATGGCTGGCTAAGTTCTGATTCTGCTGTAGATGCACTTATTTCCTGGAATGTAAAAAGAATATATACACACACACACACACACACTATAGAACAGCACATTTTACTATTTACTGCAGTGACAACTAACACAGAAATCATGATCAGTTAACAATATTTAATTACTGCATCCCAATTTGATGAACACTTCAGACTAAACACTATGCCACAACAGCTTTGCTCATTGGAGCAGGGTCTCCGGCAGGTGCCAACCTGTAAACTGGCAAAATCAGCCCAACAACTGCCTGTCCATATGCCTTGTCTGTTGTAGTCTCCATCATATGGAATAGGCTGAGGAGGTCAGAAAGGCTCCCACGCTCCTGGCTTTCCACAAACTATGCAAAACTGAATTATTCAAGAGGGCTTTTTTATGCAAGCTATAAGGTAACACTTATTCACAAAGTTATTTGGATAAATTATTAGGAATGATAGTCAATACTACTGTATATGGCTTCCTGGTCTTACTATGTAATTTTTGCATCAATGTGGCACATTAATACTTATACTTTGCTTCAGTTCAGTTTTTTAGACTTCTGGTTGGTTGTACAACCTGAACCTTTTGTACTGTTTATTGAATACCCCGTCATGTTGACTGTATTAACTCATTCTGTGTAATCCACCTTGAGTCCAAGTGGTAACGGTGGACTACAAACAATGTAAATAAATAAATATATTTTTATTGTCTACTAACATTCATTATGATTTTCATAAAGTACATATTAAGAGAACAGTGCCGTCTGACACGAGAACAAGAAAATGGGTATTCTAGTTGCCAAATGGCTACAACTTCAAAAATATGCATATATACAATATACACAAAACTGGCTCATGTAGAGAACTACCGTAATGCATGCTGTACACAGGCCATGGGCATAACAGGAGAATATGTACCCAAGACTCAAGTCTTGGAAATCAGGAATGCATGCTTTTATTCAGCAATAATACAGGTGTGTGCTCCTCTGAGTATGTGCAGAGTACACTCACATCATTAGAAAAGCAAAGCAAACTGGCATGGGCTGCAGCTACCTAGTGGTGTAAAGTGCCATTGCATCACAGCTAGCTTATGATGATTCCCATAAGTTCCGCAGGGCCTGTAAAACGGAGCTCTTCCGCCAGGCTTTTGGAGCCGCCACCACGAACACCTCCACCACCACCAATTAATATCTACTTTGGCAGAGCCCTGCCTCGTAGGTCCCTCAAACACAGCCCGTGCCAATGACCTGAGATAGCCGCAGAAGGCCGAAGAGTCAATTGGAATATGAGGGATGTTGCTAGCACTTTATCCTGTTTGAATTTTAATGCTGTATTTATTACTGTATGTGATTTTATTATGATTGTATTATGGGAATTTTATCTGTCTGTAAGCTGCCCTGAGCTGGCCTTGGCCGGGAGGGCGGGATAAAAAATTAATTAATAATAATAATAAGGTGGGACTCATAAGGTGTCAAGGCAACAGAAGAACAGAGATGGTTCACCATTGCCTGCCTCTGTGTAACAACCCTGGACTTCCTTGGTGATGGTCCCCCATTGACAAGATCAGGTGAGCCTGGGCCAGCCAGGTCAGGGCAGCTATACACTGGCCCCAATTTCCTTATAGAGAGCTGTGGAAACAAATTCTGATGATGGGCATATCTGAACTCTCTAAAGCAGGGTTGTCACACATGCAGCTCATGCACTGGAACTAGCTCCTGCAGGGCTCAAATCCGGCCCATGAGCAACTGGCTCACTGCTGCTTCCTTCCCCGAGGCTGCTTCCACCATCACATTGCAGCTCACTTTTACCCAGCTTCCTCTCCTGCTTCCTCAAGACTCACTCTCTCTCACACACACAAGTATTTGTGTTAAAAGGAAGGGACGTGTTGAAATAAGGGGAAAGGAGAATTAAAAGGAAATTATTTTGGCTTATTCTGAAAAGTTGTTTTAAGTAGTAAATTTCTGTTTTTATTTTCTTTCAAAAAGACTCTGATTAGGAATTAGAACTCTTGGATTGGATTCCGTTGTTTAATGACTGAAAATAGATGTCTAAGTATTTAAAAATACATCTATGATTCCATATGTTCCAGTTCAACAGGTCTCCCTTTCTCCCCTTCCACCTTGCTGGCTGCCTTTCTTTACTCCCTCTTTGCTTTTTGAACTGCTTCATTATTATCACTACACTGAGTAGATTTTGCCCAGTCTGAAATCAACACATTATTTCACTTGGAGAGATCCCCCTCTCCAGTTTAAACAGATGGGGGAGGGGACCTAACAGCACAGCTTGCAATCTTTATTAGTGGAAAGGAGCAAGAGTCCAGTAGTACCTAACCAAATTTGTGACAGGGCGTGAGGTTTTGAGTTACTGCTCTGTTCTTCAGATGCAATTTGAGTCCATTCGTCCTTATAACTTGGAGAGTCGAGTGATTTCAGATGCCAAATGACAATAGCAAGCTTTGGCAATGAGACAGAAAACCTAGGTCTCAATTCAGTCCAGGGAGATGCATTGTCTTGAGCTTTATTATCAGTGGCAATTCAGCAGCCTCTCTTTCTAATCTCCCTTTGAAATTCCCTTGTAAGAGAACGGCTACTCTTAGGTCAGCAACTGAATGTCCTGGAAGGTTAAATGCTCTCCCAATGTTTTTTTAATGGTTTGATTTCTAATGCCAGATTTATGTCCATTTATTCTTTGCATCCTCCTGGACTGAATTGAGACCTAGGTTTCCTGTCTCATTACCAATGCTGGTATCTCCACATCTACTACCCTCTGCATTGCACACCTAATCCAATCAATCCTGCTATTGTCATTCACCGGCAATTGTCATTTGGAATCTGAAATAACCTATATAAAGTTTATATCTCCAGTACCTCCTGTTATATTTTATAGCACACATGTCCCAGCCCAACAAAGTGAAATGTATGTCAGATCCAGCCCTCGTAATAAATGAGTTCGACACCTCTGCTCTAAAGTGCCATCAGTCTTAAAAGACGAAGGCCTATTTCAGGGGTACATCACGTAGTTCATATGCAGGCGATCTCAGTCTCTACATAAAGACTGCCAAACAGCAGACATTTAGGAAAGAAAGAGCTTTCTCTCCCTCAGACCGAGGAGAGCGGCTACCAGCGCTGGGCGAGGGGGTCTGGCTCTGCACAACGCAGCCTGGCACTTCCGTCAGCTCTTCCTTCGAGACCTCCGCAGTGACGTCTGACGGGACAACAAAAGCCGCCCCCCAAAGCTTCCCAGTAATGAACCCTCACAGGCCAAGACATCCCACCCAGCGCAAAACCGGCACAACGCTCTCAGCTGACCCCGCTTCCCATCCGTAGGAGCCCCTACGGTTGCTCCCACCCCTTCCCCGAAGGCCACGCAAGGTCTTCTTCAGACAGCTCATCTATTGTTACCTGAGATATCTTCTTCACGCCCCAACGACCGGCCTGTTCCGACTGTTCACACGACTACAGCGCTTGGCAGAGGTAAATTCCCGACGCCATTGCACCTAACCGGGCTTCTCCATAGACACCTGAGGAAGCACCGGTTCAGGCGCAAGCGCAGACGAGACCCAGGAAGCGAGTGGGAGAGAGTGCGCGTGCGCCGTTTCTGGACTGGTCCCTTCGTTCGGCCGCCCTTATGCAAAGAGGAGAACGTTGAGCAGGTTAACTGTTCAGGTTATGGGTGGTGAGATGGGGATATAGAGAGTGTCGTTAGGTGGGAGCAATTTTCTTGGAAGCTCCGCTGGTTCCTATCGCTTTTCCTTCTGCGTGACGGAGTGAGCTCCCGTCTCTGGCCCCAGCTCCTGCCAACCTCGCAGTTCGAAAGCAAGAAATTGCAAGTAGACAAACAGGTACCGCTTCTGTGGGAAGGTAGCAGAGTTCCGTGCGCCTCGGTGTCTAGTCATGCCGACCACATGACCACGGAAACATCTTCGGACAGCGCTTGCTCTTCAGCTTGAAAACGGAGATGAGCACTGCCCTCTAGAGTCGGATTCGGCTAGCTTTCGAGCAAGGGAAACCTTTAGGATTGTCGTCTGAGTGAGAAATGGAAAGGCGAAGAGCAGTGTTTTGATTTCTGAAATGGAAAACTGCGGCTGTAGCTGTAGGCACGTTAACTTGGCAGCGTGTCCCGTTGAACTCAGTGGGGCTTATTTCCGAATAGACATGCCTAAAAGTAAGCAGCACAGTGCCGGGACTCCAATCTCCGTTTCTTGCCAGCCATGCCCTCTGACGAAATCTCCAGTTGTGTGGTGGAGGTTCAGAGGCAACGCTGGTCATGGGCATGCTGATAAGGAGGGGGCAGATGGGACTACCAGGGACTGAAAATCATATTCCAATACTTAAACAAAGCACATAAAATACAATATTTATTGGAAATTCTATTTGTCTGCATCTATTAGGTACACTAATGACAGATGAAAGCATGTATCTACATTTATATAAACCTTGGAACTGTTAAAGTGTATGTGTGTTTTAAAAATCAAAAGAAAATATCATTTGCAATGCATTCTAAAATAGCAATATATCATTCTTAGGGAAGAGGAGCATTACTAAGTATGGAGGACACAGAAGAGGATTACATGTCTGAGTCCTTTGTTAATGTTCAGTAAGTGGATTATTTTTCTAAACTTGATGTCATAATTTTCAGCACCTGTTAGGTACACTGTTGACAGTTGAAACTATTTTTTAGGACTTCTGTAGCTACATTGTAGTCATTCAGATACTCAGTGAAGGGCTGGTCAGAATTATAGTTGAGATTAGTGGTATTGTGACTGAAGACTATACTTGCACTATATGTCATTTTGTAGAACTACTTTAACAGTATCACCCTAGGAAGAGCTATACCCTTTTAAGCCCATTGACTTCAGTGAATTTAGAAGGGTGCAGTTCTACTTAGGATGGCACTATAAATCAGTGTTTGACCGTGCAATCCTAAAAACACTTTCCAGAAAATTAGCTCCAATCAAGAAATCAGATTTTTGTATATATTTACTTTGGATTGCTCTCTTAGATTTTTCCTTGGTTCACTGAAGTAGTTCTTGCTGCTGTGTTTTTCCACGCCTTGTATATAGAGATAATTGTTGTATAGTCATTTAACTGTTGTTCTTGTTTTGTCAGGACATCAGGCCCGGAATGCCCATGCTGAGGCGTGTAAAAGATACTTTTAAAAAAGAAGAAAAACAAAAAGAAGCCAACCAAAAAAGCAGGCAAAAGAGTATAAAAGAACAGGAACAAGAGCAACGGGATACTGCTTTAAACATTGCTTTGGGAAATGAGAATAAAGGCTTTGCTATGCTTCAAAAGATGGGGTACAAAAGCGGTCAACCTCTAGGCAAGAGTGGTGAGTTTGCCATCTACTTTCAAAATGTGACTGATTTTTTGCAGGAATTTTGTTTAATTCTAATGTCATGTCTGCACAAAACTAGCTTCCTAACACTGGTACAGTCATCAGAATAATGAAAATCCAACCCAGTCAAGCCCTAGTTAAAGTGGAGGCTTGAGCATATACATAAAACACACCATAAGAGTAGTCACGTTGGATCAGATCTCTGGTCCATCTAATCCACCACCCTGTTTCCAACGGTGACTAGTCAGATGCCAATAGTCAGCTCAGAAGCATCCCTAATGTGCTGATTGCTCCCCAGCATCTGATATGCATCATTTTATAGACTGCTATCATATCCTCCCTCAGATTTTGAGTCCAGTGGCACCTTTAAGACCAACAAAAGTTTATTCAAGGCATGAGCTTTCGTGTGCATGCACACTTCAGATCCCTCAATTGTTGTTTTTTCCTTCACATCATAAAGTGGGCACTCCAACCCTATCGTTATGTTGGTTGATGTTTTTTGCATTTTTTCCAGCATTTCAGTGTACTTTTTGAAAGGCGGCAACCAGTATTATAGATAATATTCTAAATGTGGCTACACTAGAGTCTTGTGTAAGGGCATCAGTATACTATCAGTTCTATTCTTTTTCTCTTTTCTTTTCTTTTTATTGCTGCTGCATACTGAGGTGATATTTTCAATGAGCTCTCTCCACTGCAACACCAAAACTCTTTTGCTTGGCCTGTTCACCAGCTCAGACCCCAGCAGTATACATCTTGCCCCAACATGCATCAACCTGCACATACTTTCGTAGAATTTCTCCAGCCATTCTGTTGCCTGTCCCCAGTTTGAAGAGGCCATTTTGGAGTGCCTCATAATCCCCCTGAATTTTCACCACCCTGAACAATTTAGTGTCATCTGCAAACTTTGCTGTCTCTCGGTTTACCCCCATTTCCAGACTTTATGTATTAGTCTTTGACCCTTAGAAATCTTTACTTCTGCCTGAGGGGGAAAGGAAACCATGATTTTGTATACTATCAAAGCTAGATAAATGTTTTCTAGTAGAACTGGTATACTGCAGGAGTAGAACGCTATACCAAATACGTGGCCTCTTGTGGCAAGGGAGAGCCTACAAAACATTACATAGCACACTGCAGAATCATAAAAACATAATTCTGGAAAAAGTAGCTGAGTAGAAAAGCAAATCATGTGAACCATTGTGTATTTATTAAATGTTACATCAGTTGTAGAAAAAGTTTGGAACTAAGCAAGTTAATGAAAGACCATTTCATAATGGAGATCATTTGGAACAGTGCTTCAAATGTTGGGTTTAGACTAAGCAGAGCCATGGGGCTCACTAGATAGCCTTGATATATCATTAGTTCTTGATCTATTCTGCCTCACAGGCTTATTCTAGAAATAAAATGAAGTAATCCCAAGTAAACAATTCAGAGTTTGTTGGAAGAAGTAGGAATACAAGTCTGTCTGATGTTTGTCATCTACTGTGGCTACTCTTTTTTAATGGACTGCTCTGATTTTCTTCAGGAGAAGGGATTATTGAGCCTATTCCTTTGAACATGAACAAAGGTGTGTGTGAGAAATCTACCTCTTTTAGTTTTATTTATTTTTTCCAATTCTGAATGTGATGCTTCCCAACATGTTAACCTGATTGCTTTGAACTTCCAACAGGTAGAAGTGGGCTTGGCCATGAAGAATTGAAAAAACGAAAAGCTGAGGAGCAGATGGAAAACTACAGAAGAAAACTTCATATGCAAAAACAAACAGAAAAGCAGACAGCTGACCTTTTCAAGTAATGTGCAAGAAAACGCCATTCTCATGATTCTTTTAAAGAAACAGTTTCTTAATGCACAGGGTGCTTCATGGATGCATAGGGAGACAGCGTAACTAAACTAGAGAGTAATGCTCTGTAACCAAACAAAAAAAAAGTGCTGACTATCACATGCATCTGTTCTGAGGGTTCAAGACTGCAATCCTACATGGAATTGTTTCTGATGTTTAGGATCAGGAATAAGCATGGCGGCAAGAAAAAAACACTTATTTGTTGGTTTTGCTAAGAAAATATGAGTAAAGATGAAACTACATTTTAAGAAAACATTAATCTTCCCCCTCCATTCACAGAAAGTAGTTATCTGTCTGTATGGAAGAGACCTCTATAGATAGGTATCAGAAAAGTTATCCTAGTGGGAGGCCACCTATTTATGCATACAGCATAGAGCTGGTTGCATTCACTGTTCTTGGGCACAATGGAAGCCTTCCTGAGATTCATGGTTCCACAGTCAGTGTTCTACATGTATCTCCAAGCACACAGTGTGCAGAACATTCCTGTTTGTACTGTAACTGGCCAAGGAAGCAGGGGCCTGGAGACCACAAGGTGATGTGTGGGATGGTCTCGACTTAATGTGAAGGGTCAGATTTGTTCCATCGCAACCAATATAGCACTGATGTATGTGCATATGGCCACCTGGCAGGAAAAATAAGTGTTTTGGTAGACAACCGTGGGGCTTATGTCCATGTGCAGAGTCAAGTTGGACTGTGTGGTGGGAGGAGTTCATTGTGTTTGCATTGGTGTTGTGCTCATTGGTTTTACTCTCTAGTCATCGTATCATCAAATTCTTAAAGACCTAGCATGGTCTAAGTTACCTCTACTGTTCTTTCTTCAGTAAATGTTCTTCTCAGGTAGGACTATCTGTAGTAGTTAAATCTGTACATGCAATTTCTCCACTAATTTTGATCAAAGTAGATCCCCCCCCCCCCCCCGCCCTCGGTTGGCTTGGTCAACTG
>NW_015159784.1:263689-267115 GCF_001447785.1 Gekko japonicus
CAAGTAAATCCAGGAAAATGTTTCTAAGCCTACATATTGTGTCATGCTAGCAAGTCAATTCTGACAGGCTGAAACAAAAGAAACAACTCTTTTCTGGTGTTCCAAATGCCCCTGCCTAGTTACTTGAGTCCATAAGCTAATGGCTGTTCTCATGCAATAAAGCCAGACTGTAAATAATGTGCAGTTTAGGCTTGGTTCATACATGCAGAAAAGTGGAGTGGACAATTCTTGACAAGAAAGACTGGAAAGGAAGGAAGGAAGGAAGGAAGGAAGGAATGCTGAGGCAATCGCATGGTCTGTACCACTTCAGGTTGAGGTGATGGATTTCAGCATTAAATGTCCTTCCCGTAAAAATGGAAAACTAGCATCGAGGGCAGAACTTCCACCCACCTCTCTTTGCTTGTTGTACCAGTTTTCTATTTGCTGGGAGCTTTTCATGTAAGGGAGATTTTCACTACCACTTGCAGGTTGAAAGTGGTGCAGTCCATTCTACCTCCTTATTCACACATCACTATGTAAACTTAGGCCTCAGAATTGGTGGCTATAACTTTTCAAGAGAACGTTTTACATTTTGAATATGTTTAAAATTGCATATTGCAAATTATCCTTGTTGTAGTTAACCCTGCTACATTTTTTTTTAATTTTACTATTAATATGCAAACTATTCCACCATCTTTCTTTTATTCATCTTTGATATTTTGGCTATCATGTTCAGTAAATGTTTTATGCTGCTATATCAAGTGGTGACTAAGAAACTAATGAGGCAAGAGATGAGTGTGGAGAAATACCCTCCACACAACAATTCACCCCAGTATTTCATTAATGGAGACCACATTTTGTGTGTTCTTATAGCTGGCAAAAAGGAAGGGATTAGAAAGAGAAGCCATCAAGCAGGACAGTGGTTTAGCACTCCACACCCTGCTGCCAGATCATGCCCAAAAGGGACAGAGAGAGAAACAGCCAACTAGGTAGGATCCAAACTCTTCCTTTGTGACCATAAGGTCATCCCAAGGGGAAAGGTTATTTAAACGCGGAACAGAAGGAGGAAGCTCTCTTAGCTTCCAGCTCCCCTATTGGGCACAAGCCATGGCAGACTAAGTTTTAATCTGGGCTTTCCAACTTGTCCAACCTGCAAGGGACAATGGGAGTAAGTCCCAGTCATGAAAACTAAGGTAATATTGACCTTTAAACAACTACAACTTCAAGTAAAGCTAGTCTACCCTAAATAAACTTTCTTTAGGATAAGTGCTGAGTTTAGGGAAAGGAGGCTTCCTGTTGTCACCTTTTCTTTGTTTCCTTGCTCAGTCTGAGTGCTTCTACAGAATATGTGTAATATATTCATTTATTAAACATCATAATTTGAATGCTCTAAACCTGATCTCTGGAAAAACACAACACCTATTTGGTCTTGCAATATGAAGTGTGGTAATGGGGAGAGGTTGTGGGGAAGCCCACCATTCTATAGTACAGTAGCTCAGATTTGCTATAGATTACCCCTGTGATTGCCGGTAGGAGTGTAGTGGGGAAGTATGGCAACCAGGCAGAGCCTTTAAACAGCAGTGCAGGTACAGAGCACTAGAGGTACAGCTTCATTTAGTGGGCCACACTCTCAATCATTGGTGGCATCTGGTGAAAACAGTTTGTTTTGGAGCACTCCCCTGAGGAGCAAAGGGAAGAGGTGCCATCAGCAAGTGGAGATGAGACAGCCACCGAGTTTTTCCATCCTTTCAGGGGCCAACCAAAAGGAACAGGAGAAACTTGTAAGTTTGTTCCTTCAGGCAGCTCTTTTATTCTTATTTTGAAGGGCCTGGAACTTCCCAGAGAGGTTTGGTTCTGGTTAAGACCAAGCATGCAAAAAGATGTGGAACAGCAGGAGGAAGAGGAGGAGGAAGAAGAAGAAGAAGAAGAAGATGACTTAAGTGTACGTTCAGATATTGTTTTAAGCAAGAATATTCTGTGCATGTATACTTTACAGGTCAAGACATTGATCCTTATAGCTGCCTAAAGTCTGTCATATTTTATGGATAATGGAACATTTGGGAAATGTCTCCACTCATTGTTTCTGGAAGAAGGTTGTTCTCATTCTACATTTCCCCCTGTCTAAATAATGAGGCCTAAACAGGTATCAAATTAATTTTTTCCTGGTGCTTCTTTGATGCTGCATATGCAAAAGGAAGGTACTGCAAGACAAGCAATTTTCAGTGTACAATTATGGGTGTGTGCCAAAATCATATATTTTTAAAACTTTGTGATGCAAAATGCATTTGTTGATTTTTGTTGTTGTTAATTGTACAGTCTTGTATAGTCATACTCCATCATTTCAGCTAGTATTACCATGCAATGTAGTGACATGCTCCCTGGCTAAATTGGTTCATATGTTTTCATTTACTGAAATATGGCAACAACTTGCTTCATCGTGTAACACCATCCCATTTGATATATATAGTGCCTAGATACATGTGCTCTCTTGACCTTGTTTGTAAAAAGCATTGCCAAAAGATACAAGGCAGGAAAAGTAGTACAAAAAAGATCTGAAAGTTTTCCCCTAAGCCTTCTCACATAAATTGAGTATAAATTGGAAAGCAAAAAAACAAACCAAATTTCAGTGTGAAAACCGTATCACCAAAATGAAGTGCAGTCCTAGAAGTTATAACTAGTTGCAACATAGGAGGTGGAAGTAGGAGTGCAAAGAAGATAACTGGTTGCAAAGTAGGAGGTGGGTTGGAGTGGCAGATGTTAAAGCTATGATCTTTTCTTCCAGTCTATGGTAGAGATGTAATCAGAAGGATCTCTGTCACCTTGGAAGTGAACTAATCTGGTTCTCTGGCTTTCAGAGCTGGAAAGTAGAATTGATGGCTTCTCTGACCTGGCCTTCCTCACCATTGCTCTTGTAGTTTTGCCTTTGCTGGAGCTAGCATCTTCATTTAGCTCTCCTGCATACTGTTACCAAGTCCTATATGTGTTAAGGTCTGGAGCGCAGGCAGAGGGAAGTTCAAGGTCTAGAGCCAAAAGGGGTGGAGCAGGAACCGAGAGTGAAAGTCCAAAGCACAAACCAGGAGCAAGGTCATTCAAGCCAGAGCCAGAAGCCGGCGAAGAGTAGCAAAAGTCCAAAGCACAAACCAGGAGCAAGGTCATTCAAGCCAGAGTCAGAAGCCAGAGGAGAGGAGCAAGAATGAGGTCTGGAAGCAGGAGGTGGAGTACACGCAAGGCATGATTGAGGTGACAAGTTTGCTTCCACAAAGGAGCCAGCTTAGACCCTGAAGCTAAATATCCCTCTGCTGCTGTTTCCAATTAGCACAGCAGCACCAGCAGACCTGGGTGCCGCATGACGGAGTGAGCTCCCCTCTCTAGTTCCAGCTTTTTTTCTTTGCTTTCACAAAGGAGCCAGCTTAGAGGCTGAAGCTATATAGCCCTCTGCTGCTGTTT
>NW_015159784.1:269589-269767 GCF_001447785.1 Gekko japonicus
GTACAAAATGCGGCGGCCCGTCTGCGGGCTCACATATGGCATGTGCTCTGTCAGCTGCATTGGCTGCCAGTTGAGTACCGGATTTGTTTCAAGTTGTTGGTAATCACCTTCAACGCCTCATACGGCCTGGGATCAACATACCTAAGGGACCGCCTCTTCCCATATATGCCTCGGAGAG
>NW_015159784.1:270219-278844 GCF_001447785.1 Gekko japonicus
AAAGATCTTAAAATTTTATTGTCTGATAAGTTCTCGGCACTTACTTTGTCTGTTGCTGAATTCTTAGCCTATGTCTGGAAGCTTAGGGTAAGGGCGTACCAGTCTTAATCCCCCTGTGTTTTTTAGAATTGTTATATTTTTAACTGAGTATATTATTATATATATTATTTATAAGAAGCTTCTAAATGATCTTCTGTTGGGGCAGCTTGGTGTAATTTGCCATGACCTATTAATTTGTTTATTTATTTTTCTAACTGTTTCACTGCCCTTTCTGTTGTGTTATGCCAATAAAGGTTTGTGTGTGTATGTATGTATAACCAACCATACTTAGTTACATCAATGGGCTGGATTCTCCCTATGGCAAGCATGACTACTGTTTTTCTTTGTTTTAATGTGTTTTAAACTTTATTGTATTTATTGACATGCTGTGACCCACCCTAAGCCCATTTACGGGGATGGGCGGGATATAAATGCGAAAAATAAATAAATAAAATAAAATAAATAAATTGTTATGGGGGGGAGCAGGTGTTTTCTGAATTTTTCCCAAGTCTTCCCATATCCAGCTGAGCAGCAGAAAGTCCACTAATAAGAATATCATAACAGGATGATGTTTATATTTCTTTGAATGCCCTTCTTACAAGGTGGAAATGAAGTTAAATCCCCATGTGATCAGACCATCACAGGCAATCTGTAGTAGCCAAACTCGCTGTGAAGAGGGAACTCTTCACATATTTATATCACATAGGCAGGGGGGAGAGATTGTAAAATGTGATCTCTTCATTCTTCGTATGTAATTAATCAGTTCTTTGGAGTTTTATACTTAAAGGAACAATCATTTTTGTATTTTGCACAGGCATCAGATAAGTTACAAATCTTGACAGCATATTTAAGGGAACATTATCTCTACTGCATCTGGTGTGGAACAGCCTATGAAGGTAAGGACAAAATCCATTTTACTTAAAAAATACCAAGAAAAATTTGCTTGCAGCCCAGTCATCCTCTTGCTCTAGTAGGATCAAAACTGAATACACAACACTCTAAATTGCATTTATCACTTGAAAATCAAAATGAGATTATCTTGAATCATTTAGGGCACATAGTATTCTATGTAGCACTCCCTCCCATTTCAATACCCAGAAAAATTCCAATTGCCTTCCAAAATTTGACCCTTTTAAATCCAATTTATTATTATTTAAATTCATTTATCCCCTACCTTGTTCCCCAATGGGGACTCATAGTGCCTTTCATCATTCTCCTCTCTTCCACTTTATTCTCACAACAAACCTATCAGGTAGGTTAGGCTGAAGATATGTCACTAGCCCAAGGTCATCCCATAAGCTTCCTTGGCAGAGTGGGTAGTCAAACCTAGGTCTCCCAGCTCCTGGTTTGATGCTCTAACCCACTGCATACTGACTGTCCAGTAACCCTTTCCAAGTAAGGTGATGCACATCCAGCTACTGTATTGGCTGCTTTTTGCTGCTCATTAAGGACATTAAAAGTTGCCATAGAGTTAACCTATGTGCCTTATTGCTAGCTGTGATGGATTGCACAGAAAAGCAGGTTTTAAAATGCTATTTCAGAGAGACTGGGAGATCAGGAGTTAATCTGCCTTGGAGTGGAGAGCTTGTGTGATTGGGTGCTCTTCACACTCTCTGATTGGCCAGCATTAGCTGAGAGCAAGTTTCATATCAGCTGTTCTGGATAAAGGGTCTTTCATCTTTGGGTCTGGGGTGAGCAAGCCAAAAAAGACAGCTTCTGACAAAGGAAGGGTTAACTGGAGTCAGTGTTCTGACAGAGTTAGTCAGAAAGACAGAAGAAAAGAGACTCCTTTGCCCTAATAGTTTTAGAACTACTCTGAGGGAGAATTGTGATTCTGAGTCCAGAAAGCTAAAAAAAAAAAAATACTTCTTTACACAAACAACAGATACTGGAAGAAAGATTTGGGTAGAGTGAATGGGTTAACAGTAACTCCCAGTCAAGCCAAATAGTAAAGGGTTATTGTTTCTGATAAAAAAATTATTTATGATTTATTTATTTAATTTGTACCCCGCCTTCCCCGCAAAGCAGGCTCAGGGCGGCTTACACAAGTTAATGCATAATAACAATTACAACAACATAAAATCATCTAAAAACAATTCCATTATAAATAATTAATAATTCATAAAGTGCTGATGATGTTTGATTAGTTGTGAGCGTGTTGTGAGAGTGCATACAAAATTAACAGGGAACATAACCCTCCGAAACGTGCAGCTTCACCAATGGGAGCATAAGCTGTGCCGCCAGGTGCGGAGGTTCCAACACCATGGCTGGGGCCAGAGACAGCTGAGGGAGGTGGATGATGAGGCAGAGGAAGGGGAGAAGGGGGAGGCTGAGGAGAGAGAGGAGGAGGAAGGGGGGGATGGCAGGCAGTGAATTGGATGAGGTTGTAAAAGAGAGCAGGGGTCCAGGATGGAGAGGACATGTGGGCAAAAACATCAGGAGTTCTGGTTTTCTGTCTTGAGGTGGGAGGTACAGAGCACTGTTGTGGGCACCAGGAATGTGATAGCAGAGGATTCTGCTAAAGTGATGGTCCACGAGTTCCTGGCTGAGTCCCGAGCCTGTCAACTCGGACCCACTCAAGTCCTGGCCACACAAGAGCACCATATGGCCTGATCTCACCAGCGTGGCCACCAATCTACTCTCCTGCACTCCCACTAGTGTCCAGAGCAAGTGGGTGTCCTTCCATCTGGAAGACATCCTTTGCCCACATCAAGCCCACCTAGAGCCAGCCAGGGTGGACAAACTGTCCTTTCTGAAGGTCAATCTATCCATGCTGGGCAACCCTATTCTGGATGGGGCGGATTGAGAACGTGGTCTCTGTTCTTTCCTCATGTTCCTTCCTTCTGTCACCTCATCCCCTATGGGTGATCCTGGCATGTGGCTCATGGGGTGGGTCCTTGGCACCAGTGGGAGGAGGGCCACCTCTGTTGGGAGGGGTTGGGCTTGCCCCATGGCCAACACCCATGATGTCAACATTGCCCCGAAGAACCACACCCATGATGTCAATATTGCCCCAAAGAACCATTCAGACCACCGTTCTCCTCCTTGTGTTGCATTTCCTGGAGCTCTCCTTTTGCTGGCTCTCAAGTCTACGATGCCATCTCTCCTTCTGTACCCTGGAAAAAGCCATCTCTGGAAATCATGGAGCTGGAGTGAGACTGACTGGAATAGGTTGTAGCAGCACTAAAAAGGAAGAATAATCCCTACTAGTAAAAAGGAGTTGTGCTCTGAGGAGAACCTGGCTCTGTGGTAGAGGGGAATAAGCTTTAGACACCTCAGGAGTTAGTGGAAACTTGTAATTTTCTAAGGGGAGAAATCTAGAAGTCCTAATAAAGAGCTATTCTCCAGGGAACACTATTAAGATCTTGTGCTATTGCTGAAATATAGAAGAGGTTGGATTTATACCCCACCCTTCACTACCCAACGGAGTCTCTGAGCAACTTACAATCTCCTCTACCTTCCCCTCCCCACAACAGACACCCTGTGAGGTAGGTGGGGTTGAGAGAGCTCTTTCGAGAACTGCTCATGAGAGAACATCTCTGAAAGAACTTGTGACTGACCCAAGGTCACACCAGCAGCTGCATGTGGAGGAGCGGGGAATTTCTGAGATTAGAATCCACACTCCTCACCACTACTCCAAACTAAGAAAAGTACCCCTCACTGAAAATAACTAAAAACCTCTGAAAGGAAGTTAAAACAACACTCTCTTGTATGTTTTAAGATTTCAGTTCTGTATATAGGAAAAAAGTTTTACCTCAGAGTTTCTAATCCTTGACTTCTCCTAATATATATGTATATATATTTCCCTGCCAGTTGAATAAAATCTTTATTCTGTTTTGAAAGTTATTCTGCCATAAGTACAATTTTAAAAGGGTTTAAAAACAAGACAGCTCCTGCATTTCCCTCAGGTTTCTCTGCTGGGTCACAAGTGTAAACAAATATCTGTATCAGGGTGGGACATTTTAGTCATTTGAGACAAAGGGCGATTCTGCATCTAGCATTTGCTCTGCATTTTCTCAACTGGGAGGAAAAAGTGCCGCTCAAAACCGCATTCAAATACCTCAGGGCAATACCGTACTGACTGCAAAGTCACCCCTGAACGGCCATATAATGGTTGTAAGTTATGCAAAAGGTACCATTAAATCCAACAATCAAAGAACTTGAAAGTGGCATGGAGTGTGTGATCAAGGTGTTTCCCCTGCCAGGTAAGTATTATTTATATTTGTTTTGGAAATATTAAATGATATGATTAGAGCTGATGGATGAATTCAAGGTCTTAAAACAAGAGGAGAAGAATATAAACTACAAGCCTTTGCTGATAACCTGGTTTTTATCCTAGAGAATCCAGTGGGTTCTATTAAACAACTTCTAAGTTCTTTACAGGATTACGGGATGCTGGCTGGACTGAAAATTAATAATAACAAAACAAAAATGTTAGTTAAAAACATGACAAAGGCCCAAGCCCAACAGATACAAGAACTATCAGGTTTGAAAATACAAAAGAAGGTGAAATATTTAGGAATAAATATTACAAGCAAATGTAGTTCTTTGAAAGATAACTATATGGAACTTATAAAAGAAATTAAGAAAGATTTGGAAAGATGGAAAAACCTATGATTGTCTTTGATGGGAAGAGTAGCTACAATTAAAATGAGTATATTACCAAGATTGGTCTTCCTATTCCAAACAATTCCTATCTTCAAAATCAAAAATAACTAGAACTAGACAAAAGGATGACACAATTTATACGACAAAATAAAAAACCAAGAATAAAACTTAAAGCACTACAAGATGCAAAGGAAAGATCTGGATTTGCGTCACCAGACTGGCTTTTATACTACAGAGCAGCATCCTTGACATGGTTAAAGGACTGGATTACATTAGAAAATACAAGACTATTGAAGTTAGAAGGACATGATCTACTAATAGCTTGACATGTATTTGTATGGTATGGGAAAGCAAATTCCCATAAGTATTTTAAACAACATCTTATAAGAACATCTTTGTTGAAAGTGTGGGAAGAAATTAAAACCCGCTTCTATACCAAGATTCCAAAATGGGTTGCACCATTGGAAGCTTTTACAAACCCAAATTTGTTTCAAATAGACACACTGTTGAGATATGAAGATTTGTTAGATAATAATAATGGAACTAAAACAAACAGAAGGTTTATCATGGTGAGAAAGAGTGCAGTTAGAATCAAGATATGCCAAAGATAAGCCAATGGGTTTTTATGTAAGAATAACAGAAAAGGATAAAATATTGATATATTCTGATGAGAAATTAATTAAGAAATTATATGTATTACTGTTAGATGATAAGATTCAGAATGAAGTAGTTAAAATTCTATGGTAAAATCGGCACAAAATTTGATGATAAGATTCAGGATGAAGTAGTTAAAATTCTATGGTGAAATGGGCACAAAATTTGGGGCATACTATCAAAATGGACCAATGGGCACAGATCTGGAAGAAAAATGTTAAGATTACCAAAGCTATACCATATAAGGAAAATATTTATAAAATGTTTTATAGATGGCATATTACTCCAGATAAATTAGCAAAGATTTCTCCTAACTTACCAAACATATGTTGGAAATGTCAAAACAATACCGGGTCCTTTTCCCTATGTGGTGGTTATGTGATGAAGTGAAAAAATATTCATTTTGGATCCATGAAATTTTACAAAAAATGTTAAAAAGACCTATCCCTTTTGTACCTGAATTATTCTTATTGAATATTATACCAGAAAACTATAATAAACAAGATTTGTATCTTATAGTACATGTAACAACAGCAGCAAGAATACTTTGTGCTAAATATTGGAGAAGAAAGGAAGTACCCTCAAGAGAAGAACTTGTAAACAAGTCCTAGCTTTCTGAATCACTTGTAACACTGTCACCTTGTTTTTCTTTTCCAAACCATAATATCTTCAGAGTATTTTACTTTAGTCTAATGAGATTTTCTTCTGCCATTTATATAATTTTTCTCTTTTCTATATTCAGATCAAGAAGATTTGTCTTCAAACTGCCCAGGAGACACTTTTGCTGATCATGAATAATTTTCAAAGGGCAAACCAAGTGTTTGAAATACTGCAAGATCTATATGGTCTATATGGACTGACTAACAATGAGACCTGCATACTTTTGTTAGGACAAATGTTTTGTGGGATTCTATGTATTTAAAATGGCATTTTTTTAGATCTGTGAAGGTTATGTATTCCCCCCTTTCCCCTTTTGTCTTAAAATCCAGTAAAGCATTCTCCCCTACGAGAAGGCTAACCCACCCCATCTGTTTCGTTGGGGTTGGAATTAGGGGCGTGCATTCACTATTTACCGAGCCAAAATAAACCCCTTATTTCCTAAACCGAATTGGATTCTCTAATCTATAATTGGCTACCAATATAGAGAATCCCAATAAAAGCCGATATTATTCAGCTTGGCATGGCAGTACCGAATCACAGGTTTACCTGGCCTGCTGTTTAAACTGCGGGGCAGGAGAAGCCTAATGCATTTAAAGGGACCAACCTTTTAAATGCGTTTTGCAAGCTGCAATGCAAGTGAACCCAGAAGGTTCACCCTTCCAGATTCAGTCACGCCGCGGCTTGCAAAATGCATTTGAAGGGACCATCACTTTAAATGTGTTTTGCAAGCTGCACCATGTGAACCCAGAAGGTTCACCCTTCCAGGTTCACTTGCACCGCGGCTTGCAAAGTGCATTTGAAACAACCGTCCCTCCAAGGTGAGTGTAGATTCACGGGGGGCGGATCCTAGGGTTGGGCCAATGTTCAAAAGGGACGGGAGTGTGTCAAACGGCCCCCCTGCAACCTAGAGGCATCAACCTGGCAGCAGACTTCCCCAGGGTGCCCCTCTTCCTGCCCTCCAAGTTGTGTGCAGATTTGCTGGGGGAGGGGAGATCCTAGGGTCCAATGTGTCAAATGGCTCCCCTGCAACCTAGAGGCATCAAACTGTTAGCAGACCTCCTCAGGGTGCCCCTCTATCTGCTCTCCAAGTTGTGTGCAGATTGGGGTTTTTTTTGGGGGGGGGAGATCCTAGGGTCCATGTGCAAAAGGAGAGGGTGTGTGTCAAGCTAGAGACATCAAACTGGCATCGGACGTCACTGGAATCCACCCTCTAAGTTGTGTGCAAATTGGCGTTGGGGAGGGGGAGATCCTAGGGTCCAGTGTGCAAAAGGGGAGAATGTGTCAAACAGCCCCCCTGCAAGCTAGAGGCATCAACCTGGCAGCAGACTTCCTCAGGAGACTTCCCCAGGGTGCCCCTCTTCCTGCCCTCCAAGTTGTGTGCAGATTTGCTGGGGGAGGGGAGATCCTAGGGTCCAATGTGTCAAATGGCTCCCCTGCAACCTAGAGGCATCAAACTGTTAGCAGACCTCCTCAGGGTGCCCCTCTATCTGCTCTCCAAGTTGTGTGCAGATTGGGGTTTTTTTTGGGGGGGGGAGATCCTAGGGTCCATGTGCAAAAGGAGAGGGTGTGTGTCAAGCTAGAGACATCAAACTGGCATCGGACATCCCTGGGATCCACCCTCTTAAGTTGTGTGCAAATTGGTTTTTGGGGGGGAGATCCTAGGGTCCCATGTGCAAAAGGGGAGAATATGTCGAACAGCCCCCCTGCAAGCTAGAGGCATCAAACTGGCAGCGGACCTCCCCAGGGTGCCTCTCTACCTGCCCTCCAAGTTGTGTTTAAACCGCGGGGCAGGAGAAGCCTAATGCATTTTAAAAGACCATCCCTTTAAATGCAGAGCAGAAAAATTCAGCAATCCCGAATTCAAATATCATACCAATTTTGGGATTCAGGAATATTGGGAAATACTGATATTTTTGGGGTTCGATACACCCGAATTTAAAAAAAATGGTTTTTATTTTGTGCCCACCCCTAGTTGGAATACAACATTACAGTAAAGAGAACAGGCCTGAAGACATCCTAAAACTGTACATCGGAGAAGATTAAATATGTATATCATTTGCCAGAAATAGAAATGGTTCTGTCACACCCCTGAATCCCCAAACCCTCCTAAGACTGGGTGAGAACGGACTCCACTTGAAGGCCACAGCCCAGTTTCACAGCAGAGGGAAAGGGTATGCTGGGGCCATGAAGAAGCAGACTTGAAGGACTGCAGTACTGGACTTCTTGAAAGACACAGCCTCAAAGTGCTGTAGGAGCTGGGAGTGGTCAAAAGACGGGGGGGGGGGGGAGGTGGGAAGAAGGTTGGAAGAAAAGCAGCTGGGTGGTATTAGCAGGAAACTGGGAAGGAGAATAGCCAGCTGGGTTTGGGGTCTTAATAGTCTTGAGAGACCAAATCCTCTTAGGGGCTAGGAGGGCAACTTTCCTGGCCAAGATGGTAAGCAAGGAGCACCTCCCCCAGACTTTGCCAGTCTTGCTATCTCATGGCTAAATGCTGCAGGTGGGCACAGGAGCTAAAAGGACCTGGTTTAGAAAGACCTGGAACTCAGGTGGAACCATGCCGAGGTGATGTGTGGAACTGGCATGACTGTTAAACTATGGCATGACAAATATCTTTGGCATGACAGCTATACTTTGGTATGTAATCATGTGCATAGTTATCGGGAA
>NW_015159785.1:0-25361 GCF_001447785.1 Gekko japonicus
AAGACTTTCAACTTGTATTCTGAGGTAGCGTTTTACATCTCCAAGATGTTTGAGTTCTACTTCCTTGTTCAGAGCATCAGCTATTTCTTTAATATCCTCCCTGTTTTGACAAGACACGACCAAGTCGTCAACATAAACAAGAACATACTGGTATTGTCCATTTTTAATTCTAGTGTACAGGCAAGGTTCAGCTTTCCCTTGCTCAAAGCCTTGCTTCTGCAATAGTCCTGTAATGTTGTCATACTAAGCCTTTGCTCCTTGTTTTAGTCCATAGTCCTTTGTTGAGTCTGTAAATGTAATTTTCTTGTCCTTTGACTTTGAAACCCTCAGGTTGTTCCATAAATATTTCCTCAGATAGTTCTCCATTGAGGAATGCTGTCTTTATATCCGGATGCTCTACAATCACGTCTCTTGATGCTAACATTTATCCAGTGAGGCAGCGGGTTGAGCACCCGAGGGGCTCTCGCTTCTGGCTACATGCTCCCGATTGAGATCAGGGCCCTGCGAGATCTATTACAGTTCTGCAGGGCCTGTAAGATGGAGCTGTTCTGCCAGGCCTTTGGCTGAGGTGGTGGACATCAAATAACATCAGACTCCCCTGCTTCAAGCGCTTCATGGCACCACTCACATCATGGGTGCCAGGTGCAGTGCTTTAGTTCCATCAGAGTGATCCACCGGCCCTCCTGGCATGAGCTCAGTGAACACTGGAATGGAACTCACTGCCAAGCTTCCATTAGGTTAGAGACTTTTAAAATTTCTTACTTAAAACTTTACTCTTGCTTCAATTAACATTTTAATGTATTATTGTTGTGTTGTTAATAGTTTTATGACATGTTGTAAGCTGCCCTGAGCCCACTTGCAGGGTAGGGCGGGATAAAAATCCATATAAATAAATAAATAAATAAAATACTTATCTGATCTCATGCATGTGGGCAAAAAAGGGGAAAGCACTAAACTGAGGGTGTTTCCTATCCTCTGCATAACATAAGCTTGACAACAGCCACCAAAGCTATTTCAGTCCCAAAACTGTCCTGAATCTAGTTTGAAAAGGGTTAGGGTTTATTTAAGCTTTTAAATGTTTTATTCTTTCTTCCTAATTTTACAGTAATTCTGTTACTTCATGGTCATTTTCTTTATTCATTTCCACTGGTTTCATTAGGAAACATATTTCTGACTTTCTTATTCTAACCTTTTCTTTCCTCATCCAATTGGAATGGAATCTTCATCCCTGCCAAATAACACTGTGTTTTCAGAGTGAACTCAAAGCTTCTCTCCCCATGTCAGTGGGCCAGCAATGTGATTGGTGTAAACAATACCTTGGAAAGGTAGACTAATCAGTGCAGTACACTTTGGTGGCAGGATTTGTGTGTAACTCTGTTGACTGGTAAACATGTTAGTTATATGTGTGGAGTCACTCTCTTCTCACTCTTTTGCTCCTCCCAACCTCTATGAATTCTTATCCAGAGTGCTAAGCACCAGAATAATAATAATAAATCCTAAAGTTTCCAGACGCTACAGTTATTAATTTTCCTGTTTCCTGTATTTGTTTCTCATTTGCCAAGTTTCATATTCATGCAGCAAAGGCCGCCTTCATTCAAATACCCATGGATGATGCCAAAACTACTTCGCATGGTGAACCAGCTAGTATTTTTATGAAGTGATGAGTGCTTAACAAAAATTTCACTAGATGGTAGTCTTCATTCACTGAGTGCTCTTTTTTATGGCTTTGAGTCTGCATGCTGGAGACAATGTTTGCATGCTGGAGACAATGTTTCTGATGAAATACCCCACATTTTGCTTGCTCTGTTGAAATTAATCTGCACATAAGAACAAGTTTCAGCATGCTGCTGGACTGGGAATGTGAAATGCTAAATCCATGAAAGACCTTTCACTGCTGAATTCATACTTATTAGAAACTCTGCTGAACAACATAAGAAACAAGAACATAATGAATTCAAAAATAACAATTCCAACTCTACAATGATAATAGATTTTAAAGAAATAATAGGAGCCTAAGTAAAATCATAGTGGATCACCAACCTTTTCTTTAGTAAGAGTTATTTTTGAGGACTGAAAATTATCCTAAGCTACTCTTCTCCCCAGTATATTACCAAATGTTTTTGTGTCCAAGAAACAGAACATGGGCTAAGAAGAGCACCAAAAATGAAGCTATCAGTTAAGCAGTGCAGAGACAGACAGACAAGACAGATCTTTCTACAAAATGAGAAAAGCCTTAGGTTTTCAGAAAATCTGAAATCTAGAAGAAAATATATTGGGGCATTAACACCCCCCCCCCAAGTGATAGAAACAGTGCCTGCTTCTGTCATCTTCTGGGCATGGAACAGTGGTCAGTGGGGGTGTGGGGGGTAAACTTCCTGCATTGTGCAGGGGGTTGGACTAGATGACCCTGGGAGCCCCTTCCAACTCTATGATTCTATGATTCTGTAGCTTTAAGAAACAAATGTCCTTAGTTGCTGTTGATAGGCAACCACAACAGTATTACCAGCCTTCAAGCCCTGGTTTCTATCAGTAAAGGCAAAGGGATGCAGGCCCCTTTCCAGGCCTGTTTTGGTCTTTGAGAGAGGACTCATTGTGGCAAGGCCCAGTAGCAACCCCCAGGTGACTTACTACCACAGCACTTGCATGACTAACCCAAAACAAACTGTTTACTACTGTTCAATGGCAGTCACTCCGTAAAAGCCAGTGTGGTGTAATGTAAGTTGCTTTGAGGTCCCTTTGTGGAGAAAGGCAGGGTATAAATGAACCCTGAAGATGGGGGACAGCTAAATGGTAGGTTGGTTGGTTGGTGAGGGAGAAGGGGGGGAGGAGAAGAAGGAGAAGAAGGAGAAGAAGAGTTGAATTTATATCCCACCCTTCACTCGGAGTCTCAGAGCAGCTTACAATCTCCTTCTCTTCCTCACCACACAACAGACACCCTGAGGTAGGTGGGGCTGAGAGAGCTCTGAGAGGACTGCTCTTGAGAGAGAACTGAGAGAACTGTGACTGACCCAAGGTCACCCAGTTAGCTACATGTGGAGAGAAGGAAGCAGGGAAAGGGAAGAGGATATAGGGGCTGCCAGGAGAAGGAAAAGTGGAAATGACTGTGATACCACATGCTCCCTGCTAATTTCTTGCAGTTTTCTCACCAAGCAACAGGGCCCATCCTGGCCAGTGGACATAACTGGACCCACCCCTGCAGCTGGGCTGGCCCCACACAACAGGGGCACACTTTTCCTAGGTTGAAGCTGCCAGGAAGAGGGAAGGAGGGAAAGCTGAAAAACAGGAGCAGATAATGGTAGGTTGAGAGAAAGAAGTGAGGGGAAGGAGAGAAAGAAGTGAGGGGGGAAAGGAGAGGCTACAGGGACTTTCAAGGAAGGGAAAGAGGAATTAGTAGGAGAGGCGAAAATGAGATGCATCCCTGCAAGTCCTTGGAGGTCTCCCACTTGTATAAATATATTATTTGTTTATTAATTGATTAATTCATTCAAAACATTTATTAGCCACCCTTCTACCACGTGGAACTGCCAACCTAGCAGTTCGAAAGCAAGAAATTACAAGTAGATAAATAGGTACCACTTTGATGGGAAGGTAACAGCATTCCGTGCACCTCGGCATTTAGTCATGCCAGCCACATGACCATGGAAAAAGTCTTCGGACACTGCTGACTCTTCAGCTTGGAAACCTTTATCGTGCCAAAGATTTCTGCTTCTGCAAGGAAGGCAATTTTTGCTGATTCTCATTCTTGCTCCAGGAGCAGCATTTTCAGAGCATTTGGGGCTGTAGTGAGAGGGGGGAGGTGAGAAACTGTGCTACAGTGGTAGAGACCCTTTTATAGGTTAATATTTTTGGTAGAATCCAAGCCAATATATCAGTAAACAAATGAAAGGGCAAGATTCAGACAAACTAGATACAGAACAAAGGTAATGTTTTATCTGAGAGAAAGAGCAAACAAGTTTTGTTTACATCCTTTTTGGGCAGAGAAGTGTTTTTACTCCCTTTTCCATCTTGGCTATCATAAAATTATTTTCTAAAAGAGAAATCTTGAGATAACTGTGAGAGATCATCAAGTTTCAGAATGATAGGCTGCAATGTTACCACAAGTGGCCTGGCAAGCATTGGCATGTTTGACATTTGTGGTCCTAAGGGCAGATCAGGGTGCCAGGAAGTGAAAGGAAACATAACCAGTAACAAATGCACACTAGAAACATGAGTGGAATAAAACAGGCCATACCCAGGCCTGTAGCTACAGTGGGGTATTTCGGGGCCTGGCCCCCTGACTTCCTGCCAAGGCCCCCTGACTTCCATGCAGCCCCCAGGCCCCCCAATTCTCTGGGCCACCTGGAGGACTCCCTACCACCACTCCTTCCCCAAGCACAGCTTGCTTCCCTGCATAGGCAAGCAGACTGCGAACGCTGCACAAGTGAGTTTTTAATTTTTTAATTTTTTACTTTGTGACATCAGTGCCCCCTGACTTTTTAAAAGGCCCCCCGAATTACAAAATCCTGTCTATGGCCCTGGCCACACCTCTATTGATTACAGCACATATGAGTGTTGACCCAGCATAGGGCATAGAGCTACGTATTGGCCAACCCACCTGCTAGCTGATGGAACCCATCCCCAGCCTGCTTGCTGGTGAAAACCAGAGTGATGCACAAGCCTCTGTGCGGAATCCTTGCCACCTGGGGAGCCATGTGAACACCCCTAAGCTGGGCACACCACTGCGATGGCTCGACTCCAAGACCCTTTAAGGCACAACCTCCACACAAATGAATCCAGCCCAATGCCATAAACTGCCATAAGCTGTGACATAAATAAAAGAGCAACATTGACAATGTATATAACTGAAAAACGAGGGAGGGTGGGCGGCTATCCAAGGTAAACAGAGAGGAAAAGCTCAGGGCCAGGGGCTTTAAGTAGGGAAGAAAGGGACTGCCAAAGCTATAATTTCAAATGGCCTGCCTCCTCTAAGCCCTGCCTGTTGTATACTAAGCTTGGCCACGTGCAAGGCCAAGCCCACACGCGGTCAGGCAAAGAGCCCTAGCTTCACTCTAAGGAACAATAGACCCAACAAATCCTAGCCTGCACCTATCAGAGGGCTAGGATCCAAGGTAGGACCTATGGAACTCTTGGCCACTATAAATATCCTATCACTGGTGAAGGGTGTGTGCTTGGGTGTGGTTTGACTCCTAAATATAAGCCGGCCTGCCAGCCGGCATTCTCTCTCTTGTTCTACATCTCTAAATAAAGTATGAGCTAAAATCACTTCGCTATGCATCAGGCTCAGTACTTTTCACTGCCCCAGGTAGATGCAGGCTCCCAATGTTTGGCAATTGGCTGGCCACCTGAAAAGACTCAGAAATTCACCCTACAGCCTCTGGGGACTGCTGCAGCCAAAAGCATGTGGCTCCATTCATTTCCCGGCGCCAGCCTTGCAGCCACAAAGGGGGCCTCCAGTGTGTCTGTGGCCGTCATTTTCCTTAACCTGTCTACCATGTTTGAACTTGCTTCCACATGTGTTCCATCTCTGATGTGCCCCATCTCTGACATGCTTCCTCCAGCAATCCACTTTGTGCATTCTTTTGTTTTGTATTCAGTTTTGTTCAACGTACCTTAATACGTATTTCTAAAACATTGTACAATTAAAAGACAGACTTAGGTTGTAATCCTAAAGAGACTTTCCTCATGAAACCATTAATTATTTAAGTGATTAAATGGGACTTACTTCTGAGTAGACCTGCTTAAAATTGCTCCCTTGAACGCAGAAAAATACCTGGCTACTGCTTAACAATAGGGAAATGTTGTATTGGTGAATATAGAACCTACTATTCTGCAGAAAAGAGCACATTAATCAGTGGAAGGGAGAGCTCCAGATTTGGGAAGGGAGGGAGAGATCTGAAGAGGTGCTGGCAAAGCACTTCCTCCCCTCCACTGGATGCTGGCAAAGTGTGGCTTCCTTAGTCCAGAGGCTGGTGTGTGTGGCTGTGCCTCTGCCCCCCCCCCCCGGTGGCTAGCACTGCTCTGCTCCTTTGCACCCAGCCGCCATCCTGCCAGGATCTCTGGGAACTGGACCAGTGTTTTGCAGAGTACAAGCACTACACTGACCCCGAAAACAACAGTAAGTGGGCTGGAGGAGGAGGTTGACCAGTCGGCCAGTCAGCCGGGCCTTCCTGGGCCCCGAAGCTTCTGTGCCCTTTCTTACAGGTGCAGAGCAGGCCCTCAGTTCCTTGCTTGGGAGGCTGGGAGGCAGCAGCGGGGTTGCCTCAGATGGAGAAGATGGGATTGTCGCCATTAGTAAGGCTTCAGTATGTGTGATCGTGCCAATCTATTTGACAGATGTTTGATAGTCACAGGAACCAGAGCAAACTGGTTCAGACTGGAGCAGAGCAGAGCAATGTCGCTGTGACTCAGCAACAAGCTGATTGGCTGGTCACTGTATATAAGTGTTTGTAGGATGTATGTATTTTTCCTTCTACTTGAACGCGTGTATTGCGGAGCACTTTGACGGTGAGCTGTATATATCGGACAATAAACATTGTACATAGTTAACAACAGAACTGTGTAAGTGTGGTTTGTTACAGTTGGCTCTTAGCAGGGCATAACTGGGACTCAGTGGGTGAAAGCTGACTCAAACACACGCACCACGTGACAGGGATGGGGGCACTGCAGATTCAGTAGGGGGCACTGCCCCCCGTGCCCCACCACTGGCTATGGCCCTGTTCCAGGGATATGCCAGGCTCCACTTTGAGACTGGCAATCCTACTGTGGCCTTCTGCTCTTCTGACACTTCTTGAGACTGAAAGAAGTGTACATAAAAATCATTCATTTTTAATTGTTTCTCCCTTTCATGATCTTACATCTATTTCAACCCTCAATTTCTAATAGTAGGCAATGTTCTTGCATTTTTAAGTTTGATGTGCAGGCATTCAGACTCCAGTCAAATAACTACTTTCACTTTCCACTTAGCAGTGCTTTGAATTTACTTTCTGTTCTTTACCTGTATCATAGAGAGATCCTGTATCATTCTGTTTTCTTTTCTAAGCCTGTTCTTGACTACTCTGTTGGCTAAGGATATGTCAGTGATTCCTAGCTATTTGGAATATACTTGTAGACTTAATGTCATTTTGAATCCTACTGGAGCTGGGTGGGGTAAGTCCTGGAAGTCCATCACTCTGCTTCCTCTATTAGTATGGAATGTATTTTACAGCAAGTTCAATGTTTGCAGCTTCATCCCTAAGAAAAGTGGCCCGGTGATGGCCTAAGAAGCGGCAAAGCAACCTAGGCTTCGGTTCGTGCTACATCTATTCTTGAGCCCATGCCATCCACTGTGTGTTTTCTGTTTGAAACACTTCTCTGCATCATGAGCTGGTGACTGCATCATTCTAAAGAGAGACTTGTACTTTCAAGGACTATCAAGTCCCTATTCAACTGGTGTAGATATCATTTATGCGTGGTGGCAAAACCATTTGTTATGTGTATTGTTTGTAATTGTAAGAACTGTCTAAGAAGACAGAAGTCTTGAGTGTGAATTGTATAGCATGACAGATTATCCTGACTATTTATTTGCACAACCTCCATGTGGTGGCTGGAGATCTCCTGGGATTACAGCTGATCTCCAGGCAACAGGGATCCGTTCACCAGGAGAAAATGGCCACTTTGGAAGGTGGACTCTATCGCATAACACCCATTGAAGTTCTTCCCTTCTCCAAACCCCACCCTCATCAGGCTTCATCTCCAATTTCTCCAGGTATCCCCCAACCCAGAACTGGAAAGTGATGTCAGAAGGGGAAGCAAAAGGGGGGAGGCATCTTCAAAAGCCTCCCCTCCCCTTCCCCAGCTGGCCTGTGGGGGGGGGAGCGAAGAGAGAACTTTAAACCCCTTCTCACTAGAAGTGGGCCACAGAAGGAGAAAAGAGGGAAGGAAAGAGAGAGAGTAAAGAGAAGGAAAGACAGAAGGAAAGAGGAAAAGAAAGAGAAGGAAAGAAGGAAGAAAAGAAGGAAGGAAAGAGGGGATAAAAAGAGAGAAGGAAAGAGGGAAAGAAAGAGAGAGAAGGGAGGAAGGAGGGGAAAAGGGAAAGGAGGAAAAAAGGGAAGAGAAGAAGGCGGGAAAGAGGAAAAAGAGAGAAGGAAAGGAGGGAATGAAAGAAAGAAGGAAAGGAGGAAAAGAGAAGAGAAGGGAAAGAGAGAAAGAAAAGAAGGGAAAGAAAAGTAAAGGGGGAGGAAAGGAGGGAAAGAAAGAGGGCAAAGAGATGGGGGGAGGCTTTCCCACCCCCACTCCCCCAATCAAGCCTCCGCCACTGTCAGACTCCCACAGCATCAATGAAGCACACACTTGTAGAAAAGGTTTTACTTTAATTGAAGCAATAGGTGCATAACAGGATCACTGTTCAGAATGAGGGGTAAGCATGGAGCCCAATAGATTATAGTAAATTCAAAAAGCCCGCGCGCGCCATTGAGCCTGGGAAGCAACGCTTCTAGATAATCATAACACATTTGCTTCTCATGGATAGTACCATGAGATCACCCAAGCTACTACCCGCCAGCAACCACTGTGGCCTTGAGAGATACAGACATTCCTGCAACTAGGCAATTAAGCGCATCAACAAGCATACATGGGAAAGTGAAAGCAGACAAGCACATACATAGAGAATAGGAAAACATATTGTCAGCTTGCTGACAGCCACCCCCTGCAGATCCTTCACTTACCCCGGGAGGTGGCGGGGAGCATCTTCCGGCCTCCCTGGGGCCGCAGCGCTCTGGCCTCCTCTGCTCTCCCTGGGGTGGCAGCACTCTGGCGCGAGCCCCAGGCAACCAGCGATGGGCCTCCTCTGGCATCCCTGGGGTGGCAGCGCTCCGGCGTGAGCCCCATGCAGCCGATGACAGGCCTCCTCTGCTCTCCCTGCGTCAGCACTCCGGCGCGAGCCCCAGAGAACCGGTGATGGGCCTCCTCTGCTCTCCCTGGGGCGGCAGCACTCCGGTGTGAACCCCAGGGAGCTGGCAATGAGCCTCCTGTGGCCTCCCTGTGGCCGCAGCACTCTGGCGCAGGCCCCAGAAAGCCGGTGATGGGCCTCCTCTGGCCTCCCTGGGGCAGCAACGCTCCAGCGCGAGCCCCAGGCAGCTGGCAATGGGCCTCCTCTGCTCCCCGTGGGGTGGCAGCACTTCAGCACGAGCCCCAGGCAGCCGGCGACAGACCTCCTCTGCTCTCCCTGGGGCGGCAGCGCTCTGGCCTGAGCCAAATGCAGCCAGCGAAGAGCCTCCTCTGCTCTCTGTGGGGCGACAGCGCTCCGGCACAAGCCCCAGGTATCTGGCGACGGGCCTCCTCTGGCCTCCCTGGGGCAGCAGTGCTCCAGTGCGAGCCCCATGCAGCCAGCGATGGGCCTCCTCTGCTCTCTGTGGGGCAGCAGCAGTCCGGCGCAAGCCCCAGGGATCCGGCGACGGGCCTCCTCTGCTCTCCCTGGGGCGGCAGCGCTCCGGTGCGAGCCCCAGGAAGCCGGCAATGGGCCTCCTCTGTTCTCCCTGGGGCGGCAGCGCTCCGGTGCGAGCCCCAGGAAGCCGGCAATGGGCCTCCTCTGTTCTCCCTGGGGCGGCAGCGCTCCGGTGCGAGCCCCAGGAAGCCGGCAATGGGCCTCCTCTGTTCTCCCTGGGGCGGCAGCACTCTAGCGTGAGCCCCAGAAAGCTGGCTATGGGCCTCCTGTGGCCTCCCTGGGGCGGCAGCGTTCCTGCACGGGCCCCAGGGAGTCGGCGACAGGCCTCCTGTGGCCTTCCTGGGGCCGCAGTGCTCCAGCGCGGGCACCAGGGAGCTGGCTATGGGCCTCCTGTGGCCTTCCTGGGGGCGCAGTGCTCCAGCACAAGCCCCAGGGAGCCGGCAACAGGCCTCCTCTGGCCTCCCTGGGGCGGCAGCGCTCCGGCGTGGGCCCCACGACACTGGCGACAGACCTCAGCACAGAGAGCTGGGGCCAGGGCTTGCTACCACCACCATTTGTGCCAGCTCCTGGGCTCCCGGAGCGGCGCTCCTGCACGCTCCAGCCCCAAAAGACCCCTGCAGACACCACTATACTATAGCTGTTAGAACTAGGACTCAGACATAAATACTGGTTCTGTTCCTCGGTAGCCATTTTCTTGCCATGTTTGCTGTTCTTCACAACTTCTTTGACATTAGTTCCAAAAACAGCTAAAATACCACTGTGATACTTGTGAAATTCATAGTTAATAGAATTTTACTCTTTTAATTATTTATTGTTGGGTGCTTTTGGAACAGGGCTGGCTAGGATCACATCTAATGGATCCTCTTTACATACATAGATTTTGGCCACAGTTGTACATTAATTGGACTGTAGCTGCCCTGACCTGGATAGCCCAGGCTAGCCTGATCCCATCAGATCTTGAAAGCTAAGCAGGGTCGGCCCTGACTAGTATTTGGAAGGGTGACCTCCAAGGAATACCAGGGTTGTGATTAAGAGGCAGACAATGGCAAACCACCTCTGAAACATCTCTTGTCTTAAAAACAAGTCTAGCTCACCACCTAGTGGTGCATGATGCTAAAAGAGCTAGAACCTCTGGCTGCCAGACAATCTTGGGATCTCCTGGCAACTCTACACACAATACTATACGACGACAACAACAATAATAATAAGCTGTAGGTAGATGTGGCAGTGGGTACACGGTACTACCCAGAACATGGTTTCCCCCCATCTAACACTTTCAAAAACTGGTTTTTAGTTTGTGACATGGCAGTTTCCACTTACAGAATAAAAGCTGTAAATAAAATGAAATGTTTGAGGAACTTCTGGTAAAACAAAAAGCTTCCTTTGGGAACGACACAGAAGTAGATAACTTCAGACAGGAATGTGCACGTGCTTCAGTCTGGCAGCAGGACCCCCTCCAGTACCCCCTCAGACAAATTGCAGTTTGCTTGGGAAGGGTCTGCTAAGGTTGCCAACTTCCACGTGGTGCTTGGGGATCTCCTGGAATTACAATTGGTCTCCAGACTACAGAGATCAGATCCCCTGGAGAAAATAGCTGCTTGGCATTATGTATGGCATTATACCCCACCAAGGTCCCTCCCCTTCCTAATCCTGCCCTCCCCAGGCTCCACCCCCAGATCTCCAGGAATTTCCCGACCCAGAGATGGTAACTTGAACTACCCTGTGCCCATTCCTGGGGTAGGGTGGGGAATAAATAAATAAATACCTTAGGTCTGACACATGTGGAAATGTCACAGAACAACCACCTAGTGAGGAAGGCTGAGTGTGGATCAAGGCACACATAACAGGAACATCAGGAACATCTTATCCTCTGGATTTGTTGCTTTTGTGCTAAGCCACAAAGTACAGTACAGTCAGTACAGGAATGCTTTGAGCTGACAGTCCTTCCAGGATAGTGTAGAATATTTGGCCTGAACTGGCCACCAACTCTCATTGTAGCAGGGCTCTAATCATGGATGAAATCTGCTGGAGAAATTTCATGTTGTATTTTTTTCTTTTTGGTCTTTCCATGCAAAATCAGCTTGCTACTTCAAATTTTGGTAGCTGCATATCATTTTTTTTGGTTTGAAATCATGATTTCCTCACTTTAATTGAAGCCCCTGTATGTTTTGTGCATGGGGATATTTCATGACTTGCAGTGACAGCATCATGGGCTTTATGGGCTGACTAAAAAATCATTTTTGAACATGCATATTTTCCTTGCAAGAAAGGAGGTTGGTATGAAAAGATTAAAATATCACAAAAATACCAGTGGTTTAGCATATAAGGGTGAAATATCATGGCAGTACAGATGGTTTGATAAAAAAAAATTATCACAAGAACACAGATATTATCAGAATACATAATACTCATTCACGTAAGTGTAACTTGGAAGCAGATTTGTTGAAAGTATGACAGATTTTAGAATGGATGCCAGAACTTTCTGATTAGCACTGAGAAATGAGGAAATCAAAATATTTGACCCAATTCCAATCATGGATTTTTTTTGTTTTGATTTAAATTATGCATCTGGTCTATAGAGGGCCATAATATTGGCACAGTATGTCCTGGGGAGAAAAATGAAAGGACTGAAGCTGCATTTCAGATCTCTGAAAATTCACACATGTGGACAAGCGTGTAGAAACCAAATATATGATGACAGGGTAATTTCAACCAACATGAAAAACAAAAAAGGTTAACTCAGTGCAATTATCCCAGAAATAGGTTGTGAGGGCTTAGTCTGTTCATCTTTTAGAGCATTTATTGCCTGGGACAGCTTCTTGGCATCATCAGTAGTTGTGAAGACAGCTGAGATGACTGAAGTGAGTTTAAAGCATGAATTAAACCTTCATCTTGAAGATCACAGTTGATGTTTTAGGGATTCAATGGATGAGACTATGAATAGAATTGTTCAGGGAGGCATTTTTATAAATAGGAAGAAGGTTGTAGCAAAATGTAATCATTCAAGAGAGTACTTTTATAAAGGGTTGTAGTTTATTGCATTGTTTATTGTATGTATTATCGTGTTTTTGCGGTATTATCTTATTATCCAATTCTGCTGTGTTTATGGTACATCTTGTGCTGTTGGGTTTTTTTACTACATTGTTTTCTGATTTTGTAATCTGCTTTGAGTCTCAATGAGAAAGGAAGGCTACAAATAAAATAAATAACTTAAAGACCTAAGCTGGAAGGAACCATGCCTTAGAGTTCTGGTGAAATTTAATATTGGACCAAGTGCAGGACTAAATGAAGAAGCATGTGGTGTATGCTTGGAGTCCTCTATAATAGTATGGGGACTCTGGTCATTTGGGACCTCTTAGGACCACATCAAGTCTTAATGCAGCTCTGACAATGCCTGTATTCTTGGGGTGTCATCTTGAGCTATAAACCCCTCAGAAATCCATAATTGCTCATTTTAACCCTTTAATTGACTTGAAATCATAGCAAGTGCTCTCCTGCAACAAAATAGCACTTATTATGTTTTTCTGCTAGACAAAAGACTGAAGTAATGGATTCCTAGCAGGGTTTGTTGTCCAATTACTGATTGGTGAATTCCTTCCCTCCTTTGGTCTTTAAATTTAGAATGGTGGTGGTGGAGGAGGTGGAGGAATCTTTTCCATAAGCTTGTGGTGACTCCTGCTTGGAAATGGTTGCCCACCAATGTTCCCTCTAAGCTGCGGGGTCTTGTGATCAAAAATTCTACTTTGTGAGCTACCGGCATTGATGTTGTGAGCGAGCCATTTGGCTGCTGCATAAAGTAGTTTGCTCCGGAGCCATCTCTTCCTGAGCGAAGACAAAAATCTTTGAGCTGGAGGCTAAAAACCTGTGAGCTAGCTTACACTAACTCAGCTTAGAGGGGACACTGGTGCCCACTACTAACTTCTTTAGACGGGATGTGGCGTCGGCACTGAGAATGGTGGACGCTGAGTGAGCTCCGTCCTTTCCCCGAATCCTCCCCCAACTCACCTTTAAACATGGGAACCAAAAGCTCACCAAGGCATGGTCCGGACTGGCGGAAAGTGAGTAAAAGCAAAAGAAACTGAGGTGCCATCTCTAAAAGACCTTTTCGGCAAAGGAACAGACTGTGGAGCAGGTAGGAACTGGCGGGCCGATTCTAAAATGGCGGCCGAGGGCGGGAATCAGCAGCTTACTCAGCCCTCCCAGGCAAATATCACTAAGCAAGACCTCACGGAACGTTTCTCCTCATTTAGAACCAAACTGCTAACTGATATAAATGCAATACTTAAACCCATGGCAGAGCAATTGGAGTCAGTGCAAAATGCGATGCAAAAAGTCTCTCAATCTGCAGAGATGGCACTGGAAGCGTCTACTGCAAACCAGGAAGACATTAGGAAACTCCAATCCAATGATTCATGGGCAAAGGAAAAAAATCTTTTATTTAGAACACAAAGCTAAAGAACGCTTCCTCTATAATAGGAAGCCAAAACCAGAGGAAAATTCAAGTTTACAATGAGGGCATTCTGATATTTCCAGATGTCCCCCCAGAGGCATTACAGATTTGCAGAGAGCTTAAGCCCAACACCTAACAGACGCAGGCATATGCTATCGTTGGCTCCAAATAGGCTACCTTCAAGTCAAACACAAGTCAAACACAAGTCAAACACAATGGATCCATTTTTCAAGCAGACGACACTGAAAGTGGTGCAGATCATTTAAGGGCACTTGGCCTTGAATCCCCACGTGAATCCCAACAGTCCCATCTAAAGAAACGAAAACGAGATTCCCCACAACGCTGGAGTAAAATCCCTGTCAGACTCACAATGACTCCGTGAACTTAAATGCGAATTTACTAGTACCTGTTTTATTAAGAGACCTTGTTGCTAATACTGTTGACTTATTCTAAAGGTTCCCAATATTTTCAAGTTAATATATTACTGTCGAGGGGGGGAGGGGGGACTTACCCATGATACCCCTCATCGGAAGGTGACAAATGTTGACTGGGTATGTTTCTTTTTTTCTTTTCTTTTTGGACCTAAAGAAGGAGTCTGCTGAACTCTGTGTGTTTGAAGATCACACTCATGTGGACCACATTGAAATAAAATATGGAAAGGGGAAGGGAGGGATAAGTAACCACTTTTCTACTTGTCTAAGCTGTTTCCCCCTTATTTGTAAAGCGGTTTTGATTTAGAGGGTGGGAGTGAAGAGGGAAGGGTGTTGATAAAAACTGTTGCGCTACAGGGCTTAATGTTGCTTGCATTCTCAAAGATAAATTCAGTAAGAAAAAGGCATACAACTTTCTTGTTCAATGTTTGTAGAAAAAATTGCTCGTGTCTGTCGGTATTGACAGGAGGTAGTTCTCTTTATAATCAGATTAGAGATTTAAACTTCTTTAGACCAGGAATTAAAAGTAGGCTTGGTTGAAATTTACATTCAGCCAGTTATAACCACTATGAGCTTCTTAGTCCACATGGGGGCTATTTACAAACCCCTTCCTTGACTGTGGCCTGATGATGTTCCTTCCCCATCAAACATAACTGAGAGCACAAGTCAAGCAGATTTTGAGAGCTGTGAAGTCAAAACCTGATTTATCATATGGCAGAGTTACACACAAGAAGCATACAATAATATAAAATACGTAACTAAGTTGATACAACAGGTATGCAGACTGATTGAGCAACCCCCCTAAATACTAATATCTAAATTTTCAGTCCACTCAATCGCAGCTGGGGAGAGTTCAAAGAGCTCTGTCACATCTCTCTGGAAAGCACGACACTCACATTCCGGTGACAGATGGAAAATAGTCCAGCAGGCTGTACCACAATCGCATTTGGGTCCTGGTACTTTGCCCCATTTAAGCCACAGGCCTGCACATCTGCCAAAGCCTGTTCATATTCTATTAGCTGTCTTCAATACTTTACATGGCACGTCAAATCCTGTGGGCCTCTTGTTGCTGTTTATTGCTGGGTGTCAGGATCTTAGTCTGGGTAGGCCCACGTCAGCCATGTCTATGGATGGGCAACTCTCTATTTTCAAATTATTTGTCTATATTCACAAAGAACAGCATCTTGTCTTCAGAGTTGTGGGGGAGTGATGTGGCACAATGTGGGTAGCTGATAGGTCAGAATGGGTTTAATACATCTGCTGATGGTTCTCATTGTTGGCATGAGTGGGACATCAACTTTATGGACATAATTTTTGAAGAATGTTGTTTTGCATGCATATTTTCACTATTACATTGGTAAAATGGTGTTTATAGCTCAAGGTCCTCTCCAGGGTAATATCAAAGTACTTAGGTATATGGTTGTGTGTAAGTTGGGTTCCACTAAGGTAGACATTCAGGCAAGATTGTTATTGAGATGGAAACAGGAATATTCTGTTTTTCCTGGACTTGGGATAAGCCACAATTTATGGTAGTAGCAGGGGTCATTTCGGAGAAAAAGAGCTGCAGGAGCTCATTAGCATACCTAATGAGCTATTAGCATAATAGCTCATTACCATATGCCACACCCCCGGACATCATCGGAAGTGATGTCAGAAGGGGAAGCAAAAAGGGGAGGACATCTTCAAAACCCTCCCCTTCCCTTCCCCAGCTGTGGTGCGCTGCCCCCACCTCAGTCCACCTCAGCAGGCTGGCTGGGAAAGGGGAGGCTTTTGAAGATCCCCCCTTTTTGCTTCTCCAGCCAACCCCCCCCCCCCCCCCCCCCACCTAGGCAGGCCGGCTGGGAAAGGGAAGGCTTTTCAAGATCCCCCCCTTTTGCTTCTCCAGCCAGCCTGCCAAGGTGGGCGGGGGGGAAGTGAAGCGGCGGGGCGATCTCTCCAGTCTATTCTATGGCCCATAGAATAGAACGGAGAGATCGCATCACTGCTGCGGTGCGACTCCAGAGAGAAGGGGCTTTTAAACATTAAACCCCTTCTCTCTGGAGTTGCGCTGCAGTGGCGGCACGATCTGTCCATTGTATTCTATGGGGCCACAGAATATAATGGAGAGATCATGCCACTACTGCAGCATGGTTCTAGGCAGAAGGAGCTTGGGGGTGGGGAGCTAGGGGAGGGGCTTGCTTCCACCACCATTTGTGCCCACTCCTGGGCTCCCGGAGCAGTGGTCTGGCCCGCTCCGGCCCCAAACGACCCCTGGGTAGTAGTCAGCCAAAATTCTGAGGTCCCTAGTCAGTATTTCCTCAGCCCTTGTTGAAAACTGAATTTTGTAAAACTGTATGGTCAAATGGGCACAAAATCTGGGTCATAATATTGATTTAGACCAATGGTCACGTGTATGGAAAACAAATGTAAAGATTACTAAAGTGACTTCTTATAAGGAAAACATATATACAATGATTTATAGATGGTATATTACCCCAGATAAATTAGTTAAATTTTATCCTGTCCTACCAAATGATTGTTGGAAATGCCAAAAAAATGTTGGTTCATTTTTTCATATGTGGTAGACTTGTGATAAAGTTAAGAAGTATTGGTCCTGGATACATGAAATGTTACAAAATGTGTTAAAATCACTGTACCATATATACTAGAGTTATTTTTATTGAATATAACACCAGAGAAATATAAAAAATGACTTTTATCTTACTATACGCATTATGACTGCAGCAAGAATACTATATGCTAAATATTGGAGATGAAATGAAGTCCCTTCAAAGGAAGAAGTTATAAACAAAATATTGGAAACAGCAGAGATGGACAATTTAACTTTAATTTTGAGAGGACATAACAAAGAAATCTTTGAGGACACATGTTCTAGATTTTACAAATGGATAGAAGAATATAATATATAAAATATTCAGACATATAATCGAAATAAAGGAAACAATAACTATATACTCAGATGTAAGCAAAAAGATGTATAAGAAAACTATAAGGTGGAAAAAAGAAATGAATGTATTAAATACATTATGAAGTTATTAATTAAGTTAAAAACAATACAAAAGGATTCCCTAAACTTGTACTTATGTATGTTTGTCCAGTTTGTCTATTATATGAAATAATAAAATAATTGGGGGGGGGACCTGAATTTTGCTTTTTGTAAGGTATGGCTTTCATCACCAGTCCATTCCCTTTTAAAGCTATTACTTCTGTACATGTTTTAACATACATCCTTTCAGCTGATTATTTCCTCACAACTATAACAGTATCAACACAACTGATATGCTAGCATCTGCATATCTGAAAATAAAGTTTTCCTTCCCCATTGCTAGCAGATTTTTTAAAGGATTCACATATTACAAAACACAAAAATTATATGATGATTAGGCACCCACCAACAAATCCAGGTGACAAGTCATGCCTTCTGACTAAGGAGGACAGGATACCAAAGATATGGTGCTTCTGGCATTTATGAATTTATAACACATTGTGCTGACTGCTGAGGAGGGATGGGCATGAACTGGGAAAATGGAGGTTCATTTTGGTTCATGGTTCATGGGGCCACATGAACTACAAACCATGAACCTTCACAAATCTTCATGTTTAGTGAACCAGTTTGTTTTGTGAGATTCATGATGTAGTAGAATGCCCCCCCTGTGGGCTAGAGATGTCCAATTCGCAGTGAGTCTCTAGCTAACTCTCCTGCCTGCGCCAAAGCAAAACAAACTTGTCTGCCTATGTGCTGGCTCTACCTACCCTACTTCTGGCCCCACCTGGTCTCCCTCCCACTGTTCAAATTTGAAACAAAGATCTCTCCCCAAGAATGGTTGCCCAGCAGTCCTCTGGCCCTTTCCCCACCATTTCCCCTCTGATTGGGGCACTTGTGCTCACAATTTCTTCCCCCTCCCTTTGCACTTTGGGCCCTAGTATCCTCAACTTCCTTACCTCTGAGCACCCCCCCTCCGGCTTGGCATCATCAGCTGGCCTTGCTCTGCCTGTCCCTCACCTTGGTTTCCCAACTTTCCACTCCCCTTGTGTGCTAGGCAGTCCCCCCCTTTGTACTTTGTACCCTAGGATCCTCAACTTCCATGCCTTTGAGCACCCACCCCTTTGGCTTGCCATCATCATCAGACCTCCTCGGGATGCCCCTGCTCCATGAACTGATGACACAAACTGCACAAACCTCCATAAAAACATGGAGGGTCATGGGAGGTTCATTGTAGGTGCAATCACATGACCCTCAGCTCATGAATAATGAACTGGGCAATTTTTATGAGGAATCTATGTTCCTGACAAGGTGCTCATCCCCCATGCTGAGGGAGATGACAAATAGTGTTTCCAGAAGCAGCATGAGCTGTTTCCTTGTGTATTAATCAATAAACTGCAAGGGGAAGGCTAAAGAGAGGGATGGTGTTTGAAGAACTATAAAATGAGAGGCGGCATCCTCTTATTTTTATATCCTGTATATAAACTGTATAGACAGTTTCAGAAACCTTTAATGGCATAAAATTAGACAAATGTTGGCCAAGGCTCCAGAAGCCAATTCAAAATTGCATCTTTTAAGCAGGTTTCACAGGGACAGCAACAACAAGAGGGCCAGAAAACCTGCCCTAAGTTGCCCTTTCTCCTCCAGGCAAAGACTATTGTAAAACCCAATTTTTAGCTATTCTGCTTGTTTTGAGAGCTGGCTGGAACTCATGCAGAAGCTAGTAAATATTTTATAAACAAATGGTTTGGCCCCTTTATTGACAAACCACACTGTACATCCTTGCTTCAGTTCCAGGTAGACAGGATGGCTTCCTCCAAGTACTGCATTGATTAAGAACATAAGAGAAGCTAATGTTGGATCAGGCCAATAGCCCATCCAGTCCAACACTGTCACAAAGTGGCCAAAAATACCAGGTGCCATCAGGAGGTCCACCAGAGTGGCCAGGACACGAAGCTCTCCCACTGTTGCCCCTCCCCAAGCACCAAGAATACAGAGCATCACTTGCCCCAGACCGAGAGTTCTGTATTTCTTTTCCTTGCCCAGTGGTTAAACTTTGGAACAATTGATTTCTGGTCTTTATTCCATATTTTGTATATGTAGAATTGTATGTATTTTTGCACATCAGCCAATATGTTCTGTATGTATTAGACCTCTGAGGAAGGCCTGTAAAGGCCGAAACGCGTTAGGTCTATCTTATTAGGTCTATCTTATTAGCCCTTGTATGTTTTTATAGCTTTATATGAGGTATGAATGGGCCCTTGCTTGTTATTTTAATTTGTTGAATAAACACACATATATTGTATATTGTATATTTTATGATTAGATTTTTAGAGTTGGCCCTTTTCTATTCCTGACTAACCTTTTTAGGTTCTGAATAAAGCGTTATGATGCCATGGGTATGAATCCACAAGTATCATGTTGTGGGGCCTTGTGTGGTCACATTGAATAGCTGTATTAATAGTAATACATCCACATGAGATGAGCTATTTTGTTGTTGTTGTTGTTGTTCAGTCGCACAGTTGAGTCCGATTCTTTGTGACCCCATGGACCACATCACTCCAGGCCCTCCTGTCTTCCACCATTAACCATGTACAAAATGTAAAATGTGCTTGAGCTTTTAGTGGCAATTATTGCCTCCAATCTATGATTTACATTTGTGGTAGGTTGCCACAGTGACAGACCTTTTTTATGAACTGAGGGGATCCACACAGCTTCCTATGATTTGGGGGGAACTAGGTTTGTTTTAAACCATAAACCTCCCCCTCAGTTACCAAGTGTTCTAAAGGTAGCAAGTGTATAGGCTTAGATTTGCTGCTGTGAGGCAAGTTTTGTGGTGAGCAAACAGAAAATGGAGATCACTAAGGTTTTCATATAAACAACAAATAAGATTTATTTATTTACAGATTGGTTTCAAAGAGCAGGTAAGTAGCATAGGTCTCCAAGTAGACAAAGGAGAAACCTGTCTGAGGCACATTAATTTAAACTAGTTATGTTTCCAGAGAGTAGTTGGAATATTCTTTAATGCTTTCAGGCATAAAAAGGCTTTTACTGACTAGCCACTAGGTTAGATCCTCTCTCTCACACACAGGACTTCACCTATACAGGCCTGCCCTTTCCCAAGAGTCAGCCTAAATGGCGCAAGGTCTGCTCATTACCAGAGACAGGCCTAACAACTGGGTATTCTATTCTTTCTCAGAGATAGAGCTAAACCACTCTGCCATACTACTGAGCAAAACTACCCTTCACTCTGTCTGCTATTTTTTTCTGAGCCAGACCTAAGCTCTCACTGTACTCTCTTGAGGCAGACCTGAACTCAACTCCTGCTGTGCATCCCTCCAACGTTCCCTCACTCTTCTGAAAGGTGATTGGATGCTGGAACAACACTCCAATAGGCTCAACTGAGTGGCTGTTTTTCCCTTCTGGGGCAGGACAGCCTCCTGTCTGTCACAGCCACAAACAGGCAATGCATAGCAGTTTAAAAATAAGCTAAATATTGGCAATATGGTATACCATCAGCTATCCAGCAAGCCAGGAGGAAATGCCATTTCCCTTTAATAGAGGCTTAATGTGTGGAAATGGGCAGCTAGAACTTTTCACGGTATGGCAAATCATATCACCTGGCAAATAACATCATATTGAGCCCCCAGGCAGTTGGCAACTCTTGGGAAAAGTGATTTGGTTGTGATTATATTGATTTAATTAGTTTCCTATGTTCTTCTCTCAAGAGGCTTTGCATGGCATGAGACTGCAGGTTATGATTCAGAATTGTGTTGGGGAAGCTGAGGGATATAGGAGATAGCAGTTAATCTGTGCTTCTATTACTAAAATGGGAGATTAAATTAAACGTTTTGCAAATTGCTCTGATCTAGAAATTATCCCCTAATACCAGGTTGGTGTGATGTGAGTTCTTGTAGACTAATGGAAGAGTAGAGTGTGTACCAGTGGAAAAGCACATGTGTTTTATAGTTCCAGCATTCACAGAAGTGAGGTCTGGTGGATCTTAAGGCTGCTTGCATATGTGCTCATTCAGCCCAATGAAGTACTGTTTCTGTATTATTACAGGTTCTGGGATTTAAACCTGCTTGACCATTATACTTCTTCAGTCCTTTAGCTCCAATCACAGATTTTAGAGATGGTATGCAACAGAGTGTGCAAATGATGTTCATTGGTGAATAAAAGGCATTCTGCACATGTCCAGAGGCCTACAATCTTTCACACAGTCAAGTAACAGCAAGTTGGCTTACAGTTAATGTTTAAAAACAGGTACCAGGCTGACTGACATCCACAGGGGGGAAAAACCATTTTTCTGTTCCTGCTTCCCTCCCATGACCTCACCTTCTCTTGTGGCAAAATAGTATAAATCCAGGGCCACTCCAATTTTCTGCCCAGTGTGACATTAAAGAAAAGAGAAACAAACAGGACAGAAATAAAGGAAGTAGGGGGGAAAGGTTATAGGAGAGAACACCTCACTACCTCACTACCTCACCATCATTACTTTTACCATCATCATCAACTGGCCCTGGGAGGAGTGAACGACAGTGCTGCGTGGACACCACTGATCTGGGAGTACTTTTTATGATGCCAACTTTTTTATTGAAAACTGATCTGAAACATCTAGAGCACTTTATAATTTTGTAATATTATAATGATAGTTTTAAGCTTTTTTAACCTGTTTTATGTATTGGCATGTGCCCCATTGTGAGCCGCTCTGAGCCCGTTCGCAGACACATAAGAATGAATATAGTTAGTAAGGGCTTAAATGCTCCAGCTATTTTGTAGCTTTCCCCTCACCTCAGCAATTAAGACAAAATCTGATTGCCTATTTTCCCTTATAGCTCATCAAGGAAAAAGAACTAGCGGTTTACTTCTAAAAATAAGAGCTGGGAACTCAAAGGGTGACATATTGGGGGGCATTGCCCCCAAATGCCCCCTCGTAGCTATGGTTGTGTGCTGTAGTTCAGTATTTTGTGACAAAACTAAATCATTCCATTTGCATTATTTCTAAAAGATAGATCAGGAACATCTTCCATTACTGTGTTCTGTTTAGAAAAAAACATATATGCATTTTAACAGCATCTAGAGACTACAACTAAACTGGAAAAAATAAATGAGATATTAAATGAGAATTTTAATTAACGCTGGATTCCTAAACATACTTACATGGATGCAAACCGTATTTATGAACTTACATGTCATGGGTACTGACTCTGCTGAGGCTGACTACTCATCTGATGAGGAAGAGGCATGGAGCAATCCATCCTCCTCTGGAGTCAGCCCAGAAGAGGAACCCTTAACAGCACCTGAGAGAGAAGATGCCCCAGCAGCTGCACAGGAGGGGCAGCCAGAGGGAAAGACTGATCCAGAGCCTCGCCCAGCACCCCCAGGTGGAGACACCCCGAGGCCAGAATCCCCACCTAGTTCTCTTGAGTGTCCCAGACTCAGGGCACGCCAGTGGCTGAATGTGCAAGAGCGAAGGAAGAGTGCCAGACTGCAGCTCTTGCAAAGGCAACGTGAGGGGCTGTGAGTCTTGGCAGATTGACTCCCAGGGAAGGGAGGACCTGGTCATAAACACCCCCAGGCACCTGCCTCAGCGCGGAAACAACTGTGCGCGCTCGGACCTAATCCTGGCTGTTAGCCTCTGCTCCTTACTCCTAGCTCCTGCAACCTTTGACTGATTTCCCGGCTTTCTGACCTATGGCTCTGTTGCTCGACTTGATTTTGGACTGTGTATCCAGTTTCCAGTGCATGGTATCCGTGGTGACCGGCTGACATTGCATTTAATTGTATGCTGCTTTTCTGCCATTGAGGCCATTATTTAAATCAATATAATTTACCTTTGAGTACCTGTATTGGGGTCAGCTGGTTCATGTGAAATATTTCATGTTTTTATTTGTGAAAAATATATCGAAAAAAAGATCGAACTTATACTTTTTCCTATATACTCTCCTAACTCTTTTTTCAGGTGCTGCCACTCCTATCTTTGTTTCCCTGACCTTTTAGTCAAAATTCATGAGATTCATTATGTAGCAAAATATATATGTACATACAATTTAGTAGCTAGGAGACGTCCAATGTAGTACTATTGTTAAAATTTTTGTATAGAGTGTTCATTAATTAGTATATATCATGTTTAAAAATTCAGAAAACACTGGATGCTTCCCTACATTTTTAGCCTCTCAAAAGGGTACACCCAGTCATCCATGAACTTCACAGAGTGGGACTTTTCAGCTTCAGTTTCCTGCTGTGGTTCACTGTCAACTCTCAAATTTTGTTCCTGGGGTTCAGGAGAGCCACCCCCCTCTGCAAAAGCAACACACAGATCTGCCGTAGGAGAGGACAATCAGTGGAAATTGACACTTTTCTGCAAATGGGACTGTCATTCTGTCAAAAGAATGGCATGGTAGGAAACATTGTTTGTCACTAGTGAAATCCCAATTCTAGTCAATTTAACATAGCCTGTTTCATTTAAATTAATATTTATACTTGGGCATTTCACCTACCACTATCATCATTAAAGACCTACTTTCAGTGTGAGAAATCCACCCTTCCCTTTGCTTGAGAGAAACTCAGTATACACTATATAATTACATTCTGTATAATGGAGAGAGGTGTGTATACACTTGTGCTAGTTGCTTTAATGTATAGAGTAGATATTTACTGAATTATGTGTACATGACACACACACACACTCACAAATACACTGCAATACTAAACTGGTTAGGGTGGAAACAAGTCCCACAACACATGAACAAAACTAATGACAGAGAGAGTTAGCTGTTACAAGAGGAAAGGAGAAAGTATGCAAGAGTTCAGCACTGGGAATTTTGACTATGACACATTAACTTTCCTTGTATATGATTTTGCATAGTTTCAGGTAAGATCCTTTCATTTCTTGCTAATGAGAGTAAGGCAGTAAAGGCAGGCTGGTTGAGGAAACCTGAGGGTTGAGGGAGAGTGGGATCCTTAGAATGGGAAATGAGGTACAAGTGCCTTATGCCAGTGCTATAAGTCTCCAAGTCAATATTGGAGAGCTGGAATGCTTGGTGCTAAATAACAATGTAGATGTAGTGGGCATTTAAAAAACCTGGTGGAATAGGGAAAATCAATGCAACACTGTTATTCCCTGAATATAAACTGTATATGCAAGACAGAGAGGGGGTGGTGTTGCTCTGTATATCAAAGAGAACATAGAGTCAAATAATCTAGAAAACATTACAGGAATCACTGTGGGTGGAGATACTGAGCCCCAAGGGTTACTTAAAAGTGTGGTAGGTACTATTGCTCCCCTCATCAAAATCAGGAGGCAGATCGCAAGATGGAGAGGGAAATAAGTGAGGTGACTGAAGTGGAAAATGTTGTAATACTGGGTGACTTCAACTAGTAAAGGTAAAGGTTTCCCTTGCTCGACAGCCAGTTGAATCCAACTGTAGGGGACAGTGCTCATCTCCGTTTCCAGCGCTATCCAAAGACTTCTCCATGGTCATGTGGCTGGCATGATTAAACACCGAGGTGCATGGAATGCTGTTACCCTCCTACCAAAGCAGTACCTATTTATCTACTTGGAATTTCTTGCTTTTGGACTGCTAGGTTGGCAGGAGCTGGGGCCAGAGACGGGAGCTACCCTCACATTAACTGGGTAAATATGTGTTCTAGTAATGCCATAGAAACAAGTTTCTAGACACAAATAACTGCATTGGAGTACCTGGTCACAGAGCCAGCTAGAGGTGTCGCAGCTCTGGACTTGTTTCTGAGGTGGGCTCAAGACCAGACATGAGATGTAAATGTTGTTGCACCATCTGGAAACAATTACCAATTTGCTATTAAGTTCAGCATTCATGTCTCCATAAAGTTTTTCCCCAAGTTGAAACAATCACTTTTGATTTCAAAACATGAAACTCTACTAAAGCGAGAGGACTAGTTGGAAATAAGTTGAAAGGGAGAATTAAGAAAAGTCAAAACCCTCTGGGATGTCCATGAGTTATTTAAAACTTCACTAATTGAGGCCTAGATGGAATGTATACCTCAACTCAGGAAAGGTACCACAAAAAAATCTTAAGGAAGAGGAAATTTAGG
>NW_015159785.1:25492-39710 GCF_001447785.1 Gekko japonicus
TCCTGCTCCATGTATCTCTCATCTTGTCCCTCTAAACATTGACTGGACTTCAGTGTTCACTGGACCTTCCTGGCCCTAAAGATGTCAGGCTGACATCAACTAGGGCCAGGGCCTTCTCAGTAGTGGCTCCATGCTGGTGGAATGAGCTCCTGGAAGATCTCAAGGCCCTGTGGGACCTTTTACCGTTCTGCAGGGTCTTCAAGATGGAGCTCTTCCACCAGGCCTTCTCAGTAGTGGCTCCATGCTGGTGGAATGAGCTCCTGGAAGATCTCAAGGCCCTGTGGGACCTTTTACAGTTCTGCAGGGTCTTCAAGATGGAGCTCTTCCACCAGGCCTTTAATTAGGAGCAGCACTCAATACATCAAGGCCCTGGACCCAATACAATCATTGATAGCCTGAGTACTACTGACTCTAAAATCAAATACCGACTGCACTTATTAGTATGCTGATGCTACTCTGCTTCTGCCATCGCCACTTAAATTCTTATCAGCACCTTATGTTGTTGTCTTTAAGATTTTAATGTTCCTATTTATATTGTTGTTTAAATGTTGCATATATGTAAGCTGCCCTGAGCCTGCCCTGGCGAGGAGGGCGGGGTATAAATTGAGTAAAATAAATAAATCAAATAAATAAATCATCAGCTTCATGTCTATTGTCTATTGAATGTCTATTGAATGTCTATTGAATGTCTATAGAAGCTGAGTAACCTCTGATTCTCTCTTTTTTTGGTTCAGTTCTGCCTTCTTTCTCTTGCAGACATTCCAGTCCTCCTACCTTGTTGTAACCCTCCTCCTCATCCCACTTTTCCCACCATTGATTTATTCCAAAAACTCTTATCTCTGCCTCCTCCCACTCATAAATATGTGCTGGTATCATCAGATTCCTTGTGCAGAACCTGGAATCTGGGCCCAAGTTCTTTCCAAAAGTGTGTGATTTAAGTCTTCCCCAAATAAATTAATCTGACTCTCTGACAAGTTTGTCTATTCACATTGTTCTCTTAAGAGCGAACATTTAGATATGTGACTCAACAGGAAAGAGAAACATCGTCATTTTACGTTCTGCTCCTTAACATCTTGAAACAAGGCAGCAGGCTGAGTAACTGCATAGCATAAGCTGTGGTGTCACTTGATGAGCCATATGTGATAGTGATGCAAAACTGATTTTGCAGATGGTGCCTTTCCATTGATTTATAATGTGAAAGCTGAGAACTGATAAACAACCATTCCTCCACTAAGAAACACCCTGACCTTCACACACCATGTACTTCAGTGTCACACTTGGCAGGCTGAATTTGTTAGGGCTCCTGTACAATATTCCTGCAGAAATTCTATTGTTTGTTTCTATTAAAAGAATGAGGTATAAACTCAAGAGATTATATAAGAGGAGAAAAATGGGTGAGGGGGACAAAGAAAGACAATGAACTAGAAAACAAGTCGATTTGCTAGTAGGAAGAATTAAAAGAAAAAATATGAACACATAGCTTAGTACAATAAGAAAGCCTCAGTAATGGTTTCTAGAAAGTAATTGTTGGAAGGAGGGAAACAGCCCCTGCAGAGTTCTTGAGTTGCCAGTTAACAGTAATGACTTGAGTGTGTTGTCAAAGAAACCAAAGCAAGAGATGGACCATCGTTCCCCAGATCTCCGATAAACAGCTGGAGATAAAGTTTCTTTGTGGAGGCAGCTATAAATGTTGGTGGGTTTTGCAACCCCATCCCAACAGAACGAAGCATCTTATTATTATATCATTTCTCAGTAAGGAGTGGAAAGATATTGGAAGAACACAGTATTCTACACTAGGCCTTCTACCCCTTTGATCTGGCTAGAAAATTGCATTAGTGAGAGGAAATATCAATCTTTTCCCTTTAAAATACAGCAGAAATATGGTCTTTCCTATCTATGCTCTGGCCAAAAATTCTGTTGATTTATCTCCTTAAAGCCTTGTAGTCATCTCACAGTTTGACTCTTCAGCCTCTTCTCTGGTCTTCCAGGGCTACTCCTTGACCTTTTCACATCTACCCAGTGCTTGTTACTTGAATGGCCTACACGTGAGCACCCCTCAGCTATAAGAGTGTCCCCCTTGGGTGTCAGGCACACCTGCACACATGTATCCTGGGCAATTCTTACTAGGACCCGTGGTCAGGTTTACACTGGGTCCTGGATCTGGGCAGCACTTTGTAAAGGAATGGGGAGGCCCCAGAAACAAACAGGCATGGGCCAGAAGCAGACTCTTTTCTAAGAAAACTAATAGCATATGGGATTAGTGAGAAGACTATATGGTACAAAGCATACACATTAATGCACACAAACAATAGAACAACTGATCTACAAATCCTAATTTCTGCTAGTAAAAGGAATAGACGTTTCAGCCTGAGAGATGGATGTGTTTACATGTCACCGTCAAATATCCAGTAGATCCTGTTATGTATTTGGACTATTAAGAGGTTGATTGACTGATATTAGATTGAAGATGTGTACATTCCCAGGCCCATTGTCATTTGGTGTCTTTCCTCCCTTTTGAAATAGAGGAAATGCCTCAGAGCATTGACAGTCCCCTTTTCTCCCTACGACAAGTTGCTACATCTTTTATTCCAAACCTTGGAAGAGACCAAATTGAGAACTAATGCAGCATCTTTCTGGGGGATCTGTAGAAGGAGTCTCAGCTGCGTTCTGGGGTCCTAATCCAAAGACTGGTCTGTAGCCTACACACTCCACTACCAAAAGAATTAATTTTGATCATATGAGATTTTTGGGGTGGAGCCTGCAGAGAGCGGGGTTTGGGGAGGGACCCCGTCTTACATTTAAACTTTAAAGGTAAGGACTTACCTTTAAAGTTTAAAGGACAAAGTAGCCTCCCTGAGGTCCAGGACGCCTCTAAAACGTTAAACTAAGGCCCTTTTCTTTTCTTTTTTAAACAAACGCCAGGGCAAAGCTTCGCCCAAGCGCATATTGCCGACCTTTAAAAAAATGGTGGGCAAAAATCGGAAGCCTCAGGCTTCCGAACGGAAGTGGCTAGACACCGGTGGAGAGCGATCAGACGAGGGGGGTAAAGCGATTACAACCGTTGTACTCAGGATACCACCACTTGGGGACCTAGTGGTAGAATACAACGGTTTAAAGCTCTTTACAATGGTTAGGAAGGCAGATGTTCTACGTGTGAATGCTGGTAAGTACACCGATTCCAACCGGCACCTAAACCGTTGTAAATGCCTCGTCTGAACGCACCCAAAGAGTGATTAACACATGGAATTCACTGCCACAAGAAGGGGTGGCAGCTACAAGCATGGACAGCTTCAAGAGGGAATTAGATAAGCATATGGAGCAGAGGTCCATCAGTGGCTATTAGCCACAAGGTATAGATAGGGGCTCTGCGGCAAGTGATGCTCTGTCTTCTTGGTGCTTGGGGGGGGGTCAACAGTGGGAGGGCTTCTAATGTCCTGGCCCCACTGGTGGACCTCCTGATGGCATCCGGTATTTTGGCCACTGTGTGACACAGAGTGTTGGACTGGATGGGCCTTTGGCCTGATCCAACATTGGGTTCTCTTATGTTCTTATGTTCTTAAGGGATCGATAACCCATTAATATCTAGAGAGTGAGTCGACTGCAGTTCATCATTTTGTGTTTGCCTCAAGTCTTAAAGACTAGATGTATTTGCTTCATGGACATTTGTTTTTCCAGTTTGGAATTGAGAAGCCTTTTCTCCACCTAGAACAGTGAAGCCATACTTGGGGATGGTTTGTTCCCTTCAAGTTCTTTACTTGTCTGTGTAACTATTGTATTGTATTGGTCTGAACTGAAATGAAATAATAAGAATTGCCTAGGAATTGTAATACTGTGGAGCTTTTTTGATGTTAATGTACATATTGATGGCAAAGTCTAACTTTTTTTGTAAGAACATTTTGTTTCACAATTAGAAAAATGTTGACATGACATCTTTAAAAAAGACTACTTAGATATATTCATATTCCTACTCTTATTTAGTGCCAGGGCAATTATGAATACTTAACATTTCTGAAACCACAGGAGTGCAGGAAAATTAAACAGACTTCTTTGTGGTCACCAAAGGAATGTCTACCCCAGTTTCCACATTTAACTGTTAGGCGCTTGACTGTTCTTAACAGTCTTTGCATCTGACTTCTGAAGAGTGCAAAACTGAGAATTGAAGTTTGAGGTCTATAATTTCTTTTTTCCTGGAGGAAACAGGACATCAGTCCCCTTTGTAGGAATAGTTTTAATTTATGAAAATTGATAACAATGCTATTCTATTTGATTACAAAATGTATACTTTCCTATTTCAGTGGTTTTTTTGTGTACACTCGCATTTCAGTTACCAGTTGAGAAAGGCTTTCACACACACATTTGTATGCGTACAAATACAAAATGCCCCTGACAATGTCTGTTGAATATCCAAAGACTTATTCAGGCTTCTGATTTGCTCATATTCCCTTACGTAGAAAACAGGAGCAGAGCTGATTAAAAACAGCAAAATGTATGCTTCACATTATACTAATGACTGAAACTCTCTTACACATCTCCCTTATAAATAAAAGCTGAATGGTGGTGGCACTTCTCTAGAACATTCCACACTCTCCAAAATCAGTTTGCTCTCTGATCTGTCATTCAGAGGGTCTCCCTATCCACTGGCTGCTTTGCCTGAGTCCTGCCCCCAACATTCTAAACATTTTGCTGTTCCTCTCCCCCCCATAGCCAGTCAGAACACAGAGGTTATTTGCATATGCAGCCTCATTGGCCTCTGCCTCGGAACACATATGCATATGCGACTTGATTGGCTTTTGCCTCTAACATTCTAAACAGTTTTCTGTTCTGAGGTAAAATGTGTCCAATCTCCAGGTGAGGGCTGGAGATCACTCAGAATTACAACTGCTTTCCAGATAGCAGAGATCAGTTCCCCTGGAGAAAATGGTGGGCTCTGTATCCTTATATGCTGCTGAGGTGGCCCCCATATGACAGCCAATGTGACGTAGCAGTCAGGGCTTCAGAGCATGGGAGAGGCTGCAGGTGTGTGTGGGGTGGAAAGCTGAAGAGTGAGGGGGAAATAAAGGTAGGTTGATGATTGGCTGGGAAGGAGATAGGGTTGCCAACTCCAGGTGGGAAATTCCTGGAGATGTGAGGGATGGAGCCTGGAGAGGGTGAGGTTTCAGGAGGCATGGGACCTCGGACAGGTACAAAGCCATAGACTCCACCCTCCAAACCAACTATTCCCTTCTTGGGAACAATCGTTGCCAATCTCCAGGTGAGGGCTGGAGATCACTCAAAATTACAACTGTTTTTAAGTTGCAGAGATCAGTTCCTCTGGAGAAAATGGTGGACTCAGTGTCATTATACCCTACTGAAGTCACCACAGCAAATTGACACTGAGTGTCCAAGGCCGGGGCACCCGCCCAGAGCCTCTTTCTAGGGGCCGTTGTATTTATTTCCACATTGGGCCTTTTTCCTAGTAATGAATAATGCCATAAAACACGGGATCTTAAAAATATTGGAAAGAATCAGCATTTAGAACAATCAACTGCCGGATATTATGAATAGCAACCTTAGTTTTGGGAATAACAGACACAGAATGGCCATGATCCAGGGGTGTGCAGGGGAATTATAATAAATATCTTATGTCAGTTAAGGCACTGTTAGAATTCTGTCCTGTGACATTCTGTATCTTTAACCCATCAATTCTTAATGCTCCTATGCTATGAAGGAATGTTGAACTTGAGTTGGGAAAGATCCCAGTGTTAATGTAGAAAGTTTTGTTTTAACATCACCTCAGGTCCAGATAAATCCTGTTTACTTCTGAAAAGTTCTGTAACCTCTCATAGTTTACTGTTTAGAAGAAGAAAGAGGAGGAGGAGGTTGGATTTATACCCTGCCTTTCACTCGGAGTCTCAGAGTGGCTTACAATCTCCTTTCCCCTCCTTTCCCCACAACAGACACCCTGTGAGGTAGGTGGGGCTGAGAGAGCTACTTCAAGGACTGCTCTTGAGATAAGAGCTCTGAGAGAACTTGAGACTCACCCAAGGTCACAGCAGAAGAGTGGGGAATCAAACCCGGTTCTCTCAGATTAGAGTCTGCACTCTTACCCACTACACCAAACTGGTGTTGGACTGTGATTGACTGTAGAACCGCTGATTTCAGGAAGGGTGTTGAAAGACCTGAGTCAGATTGAGGTGACGAGAGAGGAGGTCCTAAAACTGATAGACAACTTAAAAAATGATAAATCACCAGGACCAGATGGCATACATCCGAGAGTTCTGAAAGAACTCAAATGTGAACTTGTGGATTTCCTTACAAAAATATGTAATCTTTCCTTAAAATCTGCCTCCATTGCTGAGGACTGGAAGGCAGCTAATGTCACTCCCATCTTTAAAAAGGGTTCCAGAGGAGATCCGGGAAATTACAGGCCAGTCAGTCTGACGTCAATACCGGGTAAATTGGTGGAAACCATTATTAAGGAAAGAATTCGTAGGCATATAGATGAACAAAACCTATTGAGGCAGACTCAGCATGGGTTCTGTAAGGGAAGATCTTGTCTCACTAACCTGTTAATGTTCTTTGAGGGGGTGAACAAACATGTGGACAAGGGGGATCCAATAGATATTGTTTACCTTGACTTCCAGAAAGCTTTTGATAAAGTTCCTCATCAAAGGCTCCTAAGCAAGCTCAAAAATCATGGGATAAAAGGACAAGTCCTTTTATGGATCAAAAACTGGCTAATTAATAGAAAACAGAGAGTGAGTATAAATGGGCAGTTCTCCCAGTGGAGGGGGGTAAGCAGTGGGGTACCACAGGGATCAGTACTTGGTCCACTGCTTTTTAACTTGTTCATTAATGATTTGGAGTTGGGAGTAAGCAGTGAAGTGGCTAAATCTGCGGATGATACGAAGTTGTTCAGGGTGGTGAAAACCAGTGAGGATTGTGAGGCACTCCAAAGGGATCTGTCAAAGATGGGCGAGTGGGCGTCAACATGGCAAATGGGGTTCAATGTGGCCAAGTGCAAGGTGATGCACATTGGAGCCAAAAATCCTAAATATAAATACACATTGATGGGGTCTGAACTGGCAGAGACAGATCAAGAGAGAGATCTTGGAGTTGTAGTAGATAACTCACTGAAAATGTCGAGACAGTGTGTGACTGCAATAAAGAAGGCCAATGCTATGCTGGGGATTATTAGGAAGGGTATTGAAAACAGATGCAAACGCCAATATAAAACATATATAAAACCATTTAAAAAACACAACAATACAAAAACATTTTTAACAACATTTTGATTAAAGTGCTCTAGATGTTCGGCATACTATTTCACCGATGGCGTATTTCGACTATTCAGCAACCTCTGCCAGGGAAGCACTGATGTTCCCTCATCCAGGGCCAGGTGGAGATGGAATACTAATGATGGTAGTGGCGGGGGCTAACTCAAAAGACTTGGGGGAGAGGTGCGGTTTAGAAGTACTTCTTCACCCAAAGAGTGATTAACACATGGAATTCACTGCCACAGGAAGTGGTGGCAGCTACAAGCATGGACGACTTCAAGAGGGAATTAGATAAGTATATGGAGCAGGGGTCCATCAGTGGCTATTAGCCACAAGGTTTAGATAGGGGCTCTGGGGCAAGTGATGCTCTGTCTTCTTGGTGCTTGGGGGGGGGGTCAACAGTGGGAGGGCTTCTAATGTCCTGGCCCCACTGCTGGACCTCCTGATGGCACTGGTATTTCTGGCCACTGTGTGACACAGAGTGTTGGACTGGATGGGCCTTTGGCCTGATCCAACATTGGCGTCTCTTATGTTCTTATGACAGCATTTACTTTTATTTTTGAAAGTTGTTTCAAGCTACATTTGGTTGTATCACAGCTGTGTCAAAGGCAACAGCACTATTCTCAGCAAGTTCACCTATGTGTCCAATCTAGCACAATTTATGTTTGTTTTAAAGCCCCCGGAGGGGATTTTTTTATTGATTTTTTTCCACTACAAAAAACTATAACAGAAAAAAGGGAGGGGTAAAACTACATATATAGGAAAAAGTAAATAACCCACTTCTAACTAAAAACCCAAGAGAGGAGATCCCCTAACTAGCTTAGATACATCGAGTCTTCTCATCGTTGATCCCTTTATAAACTGAGTCAAACACTTATAGCCATTTTCCCTTAAAGTTTAAATTTAACTGTCTAGTAACAGTACCCCCAATCATCCCCAAACCCAAAATTTTCAAAGGCACAATTCAGAGTCCTTCAGCCTTTACTTCTTCTTTTCCCTTCTCTTCCGCAACTTATAGGGGCTTGGGGCTGCCGCCCCTTGCTCATACAGAGAGTCCTCTCCGGAAGAATCAGTTTCCAGCTCACCACTGGACTTACTGTCCTCTTCTTTTTTCCCATCCTCTGACCTAAAGGTTCAGCTGAGAAGGTTAGCACAATTTATGTTGAATGAAGTCCTAAATGTATATCTGGGACAAATGTACTGAGTATCATTGAACAGATATTTACTTTTAAGCACTGAACTGGTACAGACTGATTATGAACAGACACCAAAGAGTATCTGTATTATGGTGCTCATCCAACATTCCATCTACATCCACCATGCTCCATAATAAAAATATGTCATACTGTAAATGGGGTTAGTTATGAACTACCATTTATTAACTTTACCTACAATTCTACAATTCAGTTACCTATTTAAATGCCTACTTCCACTTAATCCAGTACTGGTTTTGCTGTTAGCAAGGTATGGAACACTGTTTCCTGCTTCCGGCCTCACCTAGCAACAAGCAACAAATCAGTGATTATGTCTGTTCCCTGCTCTTCATGGTCCACAGCATCTTAAAAATGTGTTCCATAGACCACTTCAGACTCCGGCTGATCAAACCTGCACACTGACAAGCCTGTCAGGATGCAAGACTCAGGTTGCTTCGAGTTGACAGGCTATACGAAACAGGTTTGGGTAAGCCACAACTCTGATGCCCTGGGCACTCACCATCATATAGTTGGTTTATTATTCTCTTCTGCCTGCACCGAACATGCCAGTTGTGACCTGAATGCATGACTCAGTAAGTCGAATTTTCCAAATCATTTAACTTCCTCTTTTCCATCAGTGCACAGAACCCCCCACACACCTGTTCTTTCTTACAATCAAGGAATCAGAGCAAAGGAAATTCCTATTTGGTCCCCAGCAGAGCGCTACACTATGTGAAATTGGGAAAGGGAGGGACTGAGGAGCTAGTGAGGAGTGCACAGTGGGGAGTCAGAGCCACCTTAGACATAGCTGATTTGAATGACATGCTGTATTGGCTGGGCTGTCTGAGGCTGACCAGGCCCCACCTCTCTCAGCCATGTCTTATGCCTCCTAAGGATGGAGGCACAGTGGCCCTGCTGAGTGTATTCTTTCATCAATCAATGTCCAATTTTGGCACAGTGGAAAGATGGATATGCTCCATGATCAAATGCCCACGCTTTCCATTTTCTACATCTGAGGACATCTGCAACTGTGCAAAGTAAGAACAAAATGGGCATAGCTTTCTAGAAGTGCAGAATATTATCAACTATATTTTTCTGCAGAACATTCAGCCATTTAGTAAGTCTGAAAAAACAGGGAAGACTTCATTTTTCACAGCAGGTGTCTGAACATTAAACTTTTCTTGTTTGCAGTGCCTTATTTGCAATGCTCTTGAGTCTAGCACCTTATGTGATCATCTTGATGACTTTCTTGCAATTCAAAAATGAGCAGCATTTCAAGTGGGTTTATGGCCTCACGGCAATGGCATATAGCATAGCAGCTGGCCAAGATGCTACTCTTGATGCATGCTCGGCTTCAAATGCACTGATTTGCTTGGATTACATATCCCTCAGGGATGTGTAATCCATTGGGCAGGTCAAATATATTTAAAATCAGATACATTAGAGCGTATGTGCTGCCTTTGCATCTGTGCAATTAGTGGCATTTGTCTCATCGTTTGGTGGCTTTCATTGGGCTGGTGCATGTCTGAGGGTTGAACTACATTTCATAGGTGTGAAAGTATATGAATGTGATCCAGTTAACATAAACGGATTCGCTTGACCATGGGAAGTCAGGCAGGGAGACAAAATGAAGCATGAATGTGATCCAGTTAACATAAACTGATTCTTGGGAAGTCAGGCAGGGAGACAAAATGAAGAACAAGAAGAAGAGATTGGATTTATACCCCACCCTTCACTCAGAGTCTCAGAATGGCTTACAAACTCCTTTCCCTTCCCCTCCCCAAAACAGCCACCCTGTGAGGTAGGTGGGGCTGAGAGAGCTCTGACAGAAACTGCTCTTTTTCAAGAACAGCTCTTATCAGAACTACGGCTTGTCCAAGGTCATCCAGCCAGGTGCAAGTGGAGGAGTGGGGAATCAAACCCGGTTCTCCCAGATTAGAGTCCGCACATTTAACCATGACACCAAACTACACTGAAATGGCGCAGACCCTAGAAAAACAAATGATACTGCTTTTTTCCATCCAAATCACCCACCCACATTATCTGAATTGAGAAAACCAAGGAAAACCTCTGCCCCAGAACAGTGTTAGCCCAGAAATCCAGGGTAGTGAAAAAAATGGCCCTCTGAATCCAAAATCAAAACAGATTTTTTTTCTAATTCATACCCCTATCAGTGGTTTATTGGTGCCTTTCTCAAATAATTTGGTTACTTCCTGTATGACTCTACTTAAATTCCCAAGGTTCTAGAACTCACTAGTGTCACGACAATATGTTAGAAAGAAAAATCAAAAGGTGATAGCTAGTCCTTGTCATTTTGCCATTTGAATGACCCATTCCCAGGATGGACAGATGTATCTTTAGATTCTTCCTAAAGAATAATTTTTTAAAAATTATTGTATTTTACTTAAATATATATCTCATCCTATGGCAGCTTTGGGGGGAAATGCCACAGAAAACTGACAGGGAAAGCTCACCGGGAAGGCATTTTTCCTGTCTGATGACTGTTGTGACCAGGGAAAAGAAGATGTCATGAGTTACACCCAGGATTCTCCAGAGTCAGGGTAATAACATTCTCTCTTGGGAAACAGGCTATTAACTGCTTAAATTACTGAATTACTGGCTGAGAGGAGATGGGTTTCCTGCCTGGAAATAATCATATATATAGCCAAGAGGGAGGGAGAGAAGGGCAAGATGGATGGCTATTTGAATAACCTGTGTTGGGCCATAAAAGACTGAGACAAGGTGCTCTAAGTTATATGGATAAAATGGGGAGGAGTGATCCATGTGGGACTGAATCCCAACCTTACAATAGGCTGAGGGCAAACCCACCCAGCAGGGGCAGGAATAGTTAAAAGATCTGGACACCCTGTTAGTGGTGCTCAAGCTGGGATAAGGGAGGGAAATGGAGTAGCATTTGCCCTGACCAGCTTTTGTTTCATAAGTTCCAGGAGGCCATGTGTCCATCTCAAGGAGGGGATGCTAAGGTAAGATATGTAACTCTAAAACTTAGACTCATATTTTTATTTCCTTTCTTACTTCTACAATAACCCTTCAGTGCTGTGACATACTTTCCCCCATGTGTTCTGGCTGCTTCTTCTGTGTGTGACATACGACCTCCTGGTTTTGCAAGGTTAGACAGCAAACAAGAGAAAGTGAAATTGGAGTTAGCAGTGCATACATGTTACACAGGGCTTTAAAAAAAAAAAAAAGAGGTACCAGAACTCTCAAGAGGGAAATTAAGTTTTCAATATGTATACTGAAAACTCATGAACTTTTAAACATTTTAAAAAGAATTTTGTCAAAGACGTTCTGGAACTTCATTCTGACACGTTCCCCAGGGGGGGAAAGCCCTGATGCTACATGCATGAAGCCCCTACTGATACCCCAAGACACCAGTAAATGAGGGAAAGGGCTGGTGGCACTACCCTACATAGCCAGTGGGGGGGGGATGAGGTGAGTCCCCTCACATTCATATATGCCGCCTCAACCCACCATGTCAACTATCATGTAAACTCACTCACAGGGAATCTAAATCATTCTTCTTAGGTTCAAGTTAATTGTCCTCATGAGGACTGAACATGCTTCAGAAGTGACATCATATAAAGATGCAGGGATCCTGTGAACTTCAGTGTGAAGACAATTGGCAGCCAAACATACCTTGATGAAACTCTTGAGTTACGTGCATATGGCCCACTTGCCAGTTCGCTTGGACATTGCTATTTAATATTCAGCACAAATGCTATAGCTAGCAGCTTTGCGCCTGCACAGTAATTACTCATGCTGCAGGCATCATTCCTTCAAAGATTTGAAAGTGCTGTACATCGTTCTTCCTGTCCTCATGAGGACTGAACATGCTTCAGAAGTGACATCATATAAAGATGCAGGGATCCTGTGAACTTCAGTGTGAAGACAATTGGCAGCCAAACATACCTTGATGAAACTCTTGGGTTACATGCATATGGCCCACTTGCCAGTTCACTTGGACATTGCTATTTGATATTCAGCACAAATGCTATAGCCAGCAGCTTTCCGCCTGCACAGTAATTACTCATGCTGCAGGGTCATGGCATGATCATGCCTTGGTAGATAAGTTTCATTTATACTTCTGTCCTGCAGCTTGTGGCCACTTTTCCCCAACAGAGACACCAAATCCCATCTTCTCAGTCACCAGAGAAGATAGCACAAATGTGTTAGGTCATGGTCAGGTCACTCAGTTGACTCCTGCTTGCATCTGCATAGCAGGGACCATGGTTTAAATAGGCTAAAGTGAGTACCTTGTCTGCTTTTTGCACCTGAACGATCAGTGACATCTACTGAGACTGCAATGACTGATCATAAAATTCATCACCTGGGTTCAAGAATGGGCTGTGCATCTGTGCATCAAGAACCTTCATGAGCAGCCAACCAATCAACTCCAAAGGAATAAAGAGACATCAAAGAGTAAGTAAAATGTTACTCCCCCCTTTTTTTAGCAATGTGACTTTCAAGTGGCAAGCAGTGGTGGCGTCAGGTTCAGTAGTGTGTGTGTGGGGAGCAACAGCAGTGAGAAAGCAGGCAAATGTGCATGAACAGTTGTCTCTTTCCTGTTACTGGACATGTGTGAGCTGCTCGGATACAGATGATGATGAAGATGATGATGAAGAAGAGTTGGATTTATACTTCGCTCTTCACTTGCAGTCTCAGAGTGGTTTACAACCTCCTTCTCTTCCTCTCCCCACAACAGTGGTGTCGGTGGGACTGAGACAGCTCTAAGAGAACGGCTCTTGAGAGAACAGCTCTGAGAGAATTTGTGGCTGATCCAAGGTCACACCAGCGGCTGTATGTGGAGAAGTGGGGAATCAAACCCGGTTGTCTGGATTAGAGTCTGCCACTCATAACCATTACACCAAACTGGCTCTCAACTGGTGAACAGTTGAAAGTTTGGCTCCTGTGACAACTACATGTGAGCAAGACATGAACTGAAATAGTAATTGGGCAACCCTGGGTTTTTTTAATTACATTTTTATTTATTTTCTTAGAAACAACAAGTTAAAGTTATTAAAAGGAAGAATAATAGTGCAAATTCCTAACTATGTAACAAATCCTAAAACAACATGGAACAAGTACATAGTAGGTTAGAAGTTATATATTGTAAACAGTAAAATAACAACCCTGGTTGAGAGCAGCTGGGAGTCAATTAAAAGTAAAATTCGAGGAAACCAGTCTTCTCAGGCTCCTGAGATCTTGGAGGATCCCAGAAAGGGAGATTTTGGTCAGTGGCATGTGATTTCCAATTTTTTTCCTTGTTCCAAGATCCATTGTGGGCCTCCAGCTTTTATTTTTTTAAACAAAAACTTGGTGGGAGTATCATCTGAGCTACACATGTGAAGAACCATTCTCTCACTCCATCCATATGTGTGAAAACATAATGAATGCTATAAATACGTACATAAAATTAAACCATACTAAAAATAATCCCCACAGGAAGAATGTCTATGGGTTGAATAACTGAGAAAACACTCAATTTTTTATATATTGCTTTTGTTTTTGAAAAATCAGACCTAACTCTTTAGAAGACAGGAAAGGCTTTACTTATGCTCCAAATATCTGTCATAGGAAAGAATATACTCATTCCCCCCATTCCAGACAGAACTACATGGTACAAGGAATAAGAGAGGCCATTCAAAATGGCAGCCGCTCAAGATTTCCCCTCCCCTTACAACCCCCATATCAAAATGGATTCATATTGTATGCTTTCCTGCCCCTTCTATACCTCCTTTGTTTTCAGTG